>NC_138774.1:123529237-123546737 GCF_965119305.1 Pelophylax lessonae | reverse complement strand
CGGGAAACTTTAAAAAATGGAGGCACCGCTAATGCGCCAGTGCTGTTTGGTACCCGCAGATCATCCAAGGTGACAAAGATGTTCCCCTATCCTGCCTATTTAGATGAGATTGTTGTTAGTCAGTGGCTTCCCCAAAATGGGATACTTTTGAGGTATCCTTTTGAGGAGTCACTGTTAAAGAAACTGACAGTTCCACCGGTGGTGGATTCTCAGGTTTCCAGGTTGAATAAAAGTCACACTGCTACCAGAAGAAGATGCTCCGTCTTTTAAAGACTCTGTAAACAGTAAGGCGGAATCTCTGGTCCGCTGCCTTTTTACCATGGCAGGTTCAATTTTGAGGCTGGTGTTTACCAAAATCTTAGTCTCCCAGACCTTGATGGAATGGGCAACGCCTCTACGCCAGGATTTGGAAGGGGGTCAGCATCCCCCTGAGCTGGCTGATCAGTTGATACAGGGATCACAGTATATATGCCTCTCTGGATGCGTCCCCTTTGGCCTGCAGGGTGTCTGTGACAACGGTGACTTTGTGGCATGATTTGGCTGAAATGCTGGTCTGCGGACCAGGCCTCCAAAAAGGTGCTGACGGATCTCTCCTTTGTGGGGGACCACTTGTTTTGAGTTCCAATGGAAGAGATCATTAACGGTCTCACTGGAGGTAAGAGAACCCTACCTGCAGGTTACTAAAAGCAGAAAGCCTAGCCACTAACGTGGACCTGTCTTCTCGGCCCACAAGCGGCCCTTTCGTCCCACGGGGTCGCAGGACAAGGGTTCTAAATCCTCCTGTACATTCTCGGGAGGTTCCAGGAGACCCTGGGTGGCCCCGCAGGCAAGTTGTCCTCCTGCATGAAGGGGGCGCCCTCACCTGTATTTGGGTCGGGGGGACATCTTTGCTTATTTCCGGACCCCTAGACCTCCTTCATTCAAGAAAAATGGGTCCACGTGTTGGTCCGGTTACAAGATAGAGTTTCGGTCCTTGCCTCCGGCAAGGTTCTTTCCTTCCAGCCTGCATCTGTCCCCGGATCGGCTACAGGGCCTTCTCGGGTGGTTCAGGATTTGCTTTCACAAGGAGTCATTGTACCAGTTCTAGAGTCTGAAAGTTTTCAGTGGTTCTATTCAAACCTAATTACTGTTCCCAGGAAGGAAGGCAAGGTCCGTCCAATCCTCGACCTCAAGGCCCTGAAACGCTTTGTGCAGGTTCAGAAATTCAGAATAATCCATTCGCACGGTAGTGGCATCCCTTCAACAAGGGGATTTTCTGGCCTCTATAGATATCAAGGACGCTTACCTTCATACCCCAATGTATGTCAGGCACCAGCGTTTCTTCCCTTTGCCGTAGGTGAGGAGCACTATCAATTTGTGGCGTTACCCTTTGGTCTCGCCTCAGCTAATCAGGTGTTCACCAAAGTGTTGGCCCCGGTGTTATCCTTGCTCAGGCAGAGGGAGATTGCGGTACTGGGGTACCTGGACAATCTTTCTGCGAGCAGAGTTCCCGTCTGTCCTACAGAACCATTTGGACATCACTGTGTGAACTTGGCTAGATGCTGAATTTTCAAAAATCAGCTCTGACGTCATCCAACAGATTGGGCTACCTGGACCTGACTCTGGATTCAGCCCTGGCTCAGGTGCTTCTTCCAGAAACAAAACTGCTGAGGGTATCCTTGCTGTAATGGCTCCATTCTCTGGCCCTGTACTAGATGGTGGTTTCCACACACGTCAGCCTGTCCGGGTGGGGAGGTGTCTTGGGCACGGAATCGGCCCAGGGAGTTTGGTCTCGGGAGGAGTCTGGGCTGCCGATCAATATCCTGGGAATTCGGGCGATCAGGGTTTGCCTGTCCCAGTGGATGGATTGTCTGCAGGGGTGTCAGGAGTATGTCAGTCACCAAGGGAGCATCAAAAGTGCCCTAGCGTTCAAAGAAGTGGCCGGCATTCTAATATGGGCAAAACTCTTTGTTCTAGCCCCCTCTGCTGTGCACATTCCCGAGGCAGACTACCTCAGTTGGCAGGCCCCGAGTCTGTGGGAATGGTCCCTTCACACAAAGTTGTTTCAACAACTGTGTCTCCGGTGGAGGACCCCCGATGTGGACTTGTTAGCCTCTCGTCTCAAACGGAAGGTTCCAAGGTTTGTGGCAAGGTCTCAGGGTCCTCTGGCAGACACCGCAGACGCTCTGGTGGCCCCTTGGGGACAGTATCGTCTTTATGCCTTTCCTCCGCTACAGCTTCTACCGAGACTTCTGCGCAGAATCGAAACCGAGGGCATTCCAGTCATTCTGGTGGCTCCAGACTGGCCTCGACGGTCTTGGTACGCCGGCCTGGTAAGATTGGTAGCCGATACCCCTTGGCGACTCCCTTTTAGAGAAGATCCTTTGTCTCAAGGACCAATCCTCTATCCTGCTTTACGCTTGCTGGCTTTAACAGCTTGGCTATTGAAAGCCAGGTACCAAAGGACAGAGGGTTGTCAGATTTGGTAATTCCTACTCTGTTAAAAGCTAGAAAATCTACTTCCAGGAAGATTTATTATCCCATTTGGAAGGCGTACATTAAATGGTTTGAGTCTCAGGGGGTTTCCCCTCATTCCTTTTCGGTGTCACGTCTGCTGGAGTTTCTACAAAGAGGTGTAGATCAGCGTTTGACCCTGGGCACCATCAGGGTCAGGTTTCAGCATTAGCAATTTTTTTCCAATGCCCGTTGGCCACAAGTTCCTTGGTTCACACCTTCGTGCAGTGGGTTCGCCATCTGGCCCCTCTGGTAAAGTCCCCGGTGCCTCCGTGGGATCCTAAACTGGTACTGTCAGTTCCTGAAAACCGCCTTTTGAAAATATTCGTGAACTTCCTCTGCTTACTCTGTCACAGAAGATTTCTTTCTTGGTGGCTATTACTTCTGCACGCAGGGTCTCAGAACTGGCAGCGTTGTCCTGTTGGTCACCTTACCTGGTGGTTCACCGGACAAAGGGGAACTACGTCTCTGTCAGTCGTTCCTTCCTAAGGTCATCTCAGGGTTCCACTTAAATGAAGACATTGTGTTGCCTTCATTATGTCCTAAGCCTTGCCTTACATTCCCTGGATGTCGTTCGGGCCATCAAGGTGTACTTGTCGGTGACTGAGTCGATTCGCAAATCGGATTCCTTGTTTGTCCTTACGGGTGGTTCTCGTAAGAGACAGGCTGCATCTGCTGCGACCATTTCCAGATGGATCAAGCAGACGGTGGTGCAGGCTTATTCTATCAAGGGTCAGGTTTCTCCTTTCCCTGTTAAGGCGCATTCTACACGGGCCCATAGTGCCTCCTGGGCCTTCCGCCATCTGGCGTCAGTTGTACAGGTTTGCATGGCTGCCGCCTGGTCGTCTGTACACACAGTCACAAAGTTTTACAAGGTGGATGTACAAGCATCTGCGGATGCTGCGTTCGGCCGCAAAGTTTTGCAGGCTGCTGTTGCAGAGGCTCCTGCCTCTTGAGGGTGTGTTTTTCCTGGTAGGCGAGCTCCAGTTGTTCCTGGTTAAACTCCTGGTTTACCTGGTTGGCTAAGTTTAGCCCTTTTGGGAAATGTGTTTTGCTGTGTTTTTTTGTGTTTTTTCATGTTGGCACTGCTTTGAGATGTCCCAAGGTTTAAAGAAGTTATGGAGCTGTCTGTGTCCATGAATGAAAGAGAACTAGAGTTTCTTACCGTAAAATCCTTTTCTTTGAGGTTCACTGACGGACACAGCTTCAAGTCTTCAGACCATTGGGCTTTATGCTCTCTCTAGGAGTAGGACTCGGCGGAAACCTTTTTGGTTACTCCCCTGGGGCAGTCCCAGAGGGTATACCATCACTTACTGCTGTAGGACTCCAGTTTGTAACAAGCAGTGTCAGAAGAACATATAATTAAACCCCAAAGAGGGGGGGGGGGGGTGCTATGTCCGTCAGTGAACCTCAAAGAAAAGGATTTTACAGTAAGACAAAAATACAGTTCTCTCTTTTTCGTTCAATGACGGACACAGCTTCAAGTCTTCAGACCATTGGGATGTCCCAAAGCAGTGTCGACATGCGGGGACAGCAAATGCAGAATTCCCAAAAAGGCTAAACATAACCAACCAGGTAACAGGAGCTCCACTAGGAACAACTGGAGCTCAGCACCAGGAAAAATTTTCACCCTCAAGAAGCCGAAGCCTCTGCAACCGCATCCTGCAAAACTTTGCGGCCAAACGCCGCATCCAAAGATGCATGTACATCCACCTTATAAAATTTTGTAAATGTGTCCAGACGACCACGTAGCCGCCTTTCACACCTGAACCACTGATGCCTGATGAAGGAAGGCCCAGGAAGCACTAAGCGCCCTTGTAGAATGCACTTTAACAGGGAAAGGAGGAACCTGACCCTTAATTGAGTTGGCCTGCCCAGCATCTGCCTGATCCGCTTGGAAATGATCACAGCAGATGCGACCTGCCCCTTTCGAGGTCCATCCGTAAGAACGAACCAAGAATCTGATTTCCTAATTGGTTCAGTCACTGCCAGGTACACCCAAATCGCCCTTACCACATTTATGGAATGAAAGGCAATTTCCTTAGGATGTTTTGGCTTGGGACGCAAGGATGGTAACACAATGTCTTCTTTCAAAAGAAGCCCCGAGACAACCTTAGGAAGGAACGTCTGACCGGGTCACCACCTTGTCCCTATGAATCACCAAGTAAGGTGACTTAACAGGACAGTGCAGCCAACTCCAACAGACGACGTGCGGAAGTAAGAACTACTAAGAAAGCCATCTTTTGCAACAAAGTGAGCAGAGAAAGTTCTCAAATATTCTCAGTCTTTTAAATGAACTATAGTACCAACTTGAGATCCCACGGAGGTATCGGGGATCGCACCAGAGGAGCGAGATGCAGAACTCCCTGCACAAGTGTGAACCAAGGACTTTGCCTCCTGCGGCCTTTGAAAAAAAAAAAAAAAATGGCGGAAATCTGGCCCTTGATTGTGCAGAGAGCCAAACGTTGAGCTACACCTAATTTTATAAACTCCCAACAGGACACAGAAAAGGAGCGGGGAGAAACCCCCCCCCCCCCCCCCGTCTCGCACCAAGTAATGTATGCCTTCCAAACTCGATGCTAAACCTTCCTGGAGGTAGATTTCTTAGCTTTTAAAAGCGTAGGAATCACAGACTCCGACAGCCCTCCTTTCTTTCAGCACCTGGCTTTCAATAGCCAGGCTGTTAAAGCCAGCGACCGTAAAGCAGGATGGAAGATTGGTCCCTAAGACCGAAGATCTTCCCTGAGAGGAAGTTTCCAAGGGACATCTGCTACCAGCCTTACCAGGCCTGCGTACCAATACCGTCGAGGCCAGTCTGGTGCCACCAGAATGACTGGAATTCCTTCTACCTCAATTCTGTGCAGCAGTCTCAACAGAAGTTGTATTGGAGGAAAGGCGTAAATCAGACAATACTCACCCAAAGGGGCCACAATAGTGTCTGCGGCGTCAGCCAGAGGATCCCGAGACCTTGACCTGAACCTCTGCACCTTCCTGTTGAGACAGGAAGCCATCAAGTCCACATTGGGGGTCCCCCACCGAAGACACAGTCAAAGCCTCCAGGTGAAGAGACCATTCTCCCAGATCCAGCATCTGCCAACTTAGTCTGCTTGCCAATTCTCCACCCCCCCCCCCCCAGAACGTGCACAGCAGAGAGGGCCGGAACATATCTGCCCACCTCAAGATGCCGGCCACTTCCCGGGCGGCTAGGGCACTTTGTGCCCCCTTGATGATTGACATACGCCACAGCCATAGCATTGTCCAATTGTATCTGCACGGGGCTTCCCTGCAGATGATCCTTCCATTGAGACAAAGTCTGATCTCCTGAATTTCCAGGATGTTGATCGGTAACCTGGACTCCTCCCGAGTCCAGACACCTTGGGCCGAACACACTCCTAAAACCTCCGCATCCAGACAAACTGGCATCCGTGGTGATTCTAGTCCAATACAGGGGAAGAAAGGATTTTCCCAGACTTGGGGCCGGGGAGCGGAGCCACCATAGGGGAGACTCCCTCGAACCCCGACTCAACTGGATCAGATTGTCCATTGAGAGCGGATTCTTGTTCCATTTGAACAGAATCTCCCTTTGCAAGTGTCTGGTGTGGAACTGCGCTAATGGAACCACCTCGAAGGTGGAGACTATTAGACCCAGCACTTGCATGCAAGTCCTGAGTGATGACCAATGGTTGGACAACAGGAGCTGAACAGCATCCCGTAGCTTCAGAAGTTTTGTCTGAGGAAGAAACACCCGGGCTGATGCTGAGTCCAGGGTCAGACCCAAGTTGTCCAGCTTTGTGGACGGAGACTGTGCCGATTTCTGAAAATTCAGCATGCAACTCCTGCAGAGTTTGCACCGTAATGTCCAAGAAAGATGCAGAAGCAGATAGTCCATGTAACCTAGTACCGCAATCCCCTTCTGCCGTAACAAGGCCAACACTAGGGCCAAAACCTTTGTGAACACCCGCGGAGCTGAGGCGAGACTAAAGGGTAACGCCACAAATTGAAAGTGCTCCTCGCCCACAGCAAAACTAATTAAACTCTGATGGCCGACATGTATTAGACTATGAAGGTAAGCACCCTTGACATCGATAAAAGCCAGCAGATCTCCTTGATGAAGGATAGCTTCTACTATGCGGATGGACTCCATCCGAAATTTCTGAACCCGCACAAAGTGGTTCAGAGCCTTGAGATCCAAGATCGGGCTAGCCTTGCCTTCCTCCCTGGAAACTGTAAATGGATTTGAATAAAAACCTTGGAAACGTCCCTGCTCTGGAACCGGCACAATAACTCCTTGTGCTAACAGGTCCTGCACTGCTCCGTGGAGGCCCTGTAGATCATCTGGAGACAGGTGTAAGTTGGAAGGAAAGAACCTTGCCTGACCGAAACTCGATCTTGTAACCAAACCAAATCAGTTCGTGGACCCATTTGTCCTGAACGAGCAAGGTCCGCAGATACGGAAAGAAGCAAAGACGTACCCCCCCACCCCAGACGAGGTTGAGGGCACCCCTTAAGGCTGTGGAAGCCAGCTCAGAAGGGTGTTGACTTCCCTCCAGATCTTGGCGCAAATTCTTAGCCCATTCCGTTAAAGTCTGGGATACCAAGGTGATGGCAAACGCCGGTCTTAAAATTGAACCAGCCACGGTGAAGAGGTACCGGACCAGAGCCTCAGCTGTTTTGTCCACGGGGTCCTTAACCACTTCACTTCAGCTCCGGAAGTTTTTACCCCCTTCCTTACCAGATCGCTTTTTGCAATTTGGCACTGCGCTGCTTTAACTGGTAATTGCGTGGTCATGCAACGCTGTACCTAAACAAAATTTGTGTCCTTTTTATTTCCCACAAATGGCTTTCTTTTGGTGGTATTTGATCCCCACTGGGATTAATATTTTTTTGCAACATAAAAAAAGACCGCAATTTTTTAAAAAAAAAAATATTTTCTACTTTTTGTTATAAAAAAATCCAATAAACTAAATTTTTGTCAAACATTCAGCCACATGTCTCGGGTAAAAAGAAATTCAAAAGCGTTTATTGGTTTGCACAAAAGTTATAGCGTCTACAAACTATGGTACATTTTCTTAGATTTACGCTGCTTTTAGTTTGACTCCCTATCTAATTTCTTGAGTTGCTAAAATGGCAGGGCAGTACAAACCTTTTTGGAAAGTAGACACCCCAAGGAATTTGCTGAGAGGTAAGTTGAGCCCATTGAATATTTCATATTTTTTGTCACAAATGAATGGAAAAAAAAAAACAAAGTTGTTAGTGAAATGATATATTTCTCACACTTGCCATGGGCATCTGTGGAATTACACCCCAAAATACATTCTGCTGCTTCTCCTGAGTATGGGGATACCCCATGTGTGAGACTTTTTGGGAGCTTAGCCATATACAGGACCCCGAAAACCAATCACCACCTTCAGAATTTCAAAGGACGTAAATTGCTCATTTCACTTTCTCACTACCCATCACGGTTTCGAAGGCCCTGAAATCTCAAGATGGCACAACCCCCCCCCCAAATGACCCCTTTTTGGAAAGTAGACACCCTAAGCTATTTGCTGAGAGGCATGTTGAGTCCATGGAATATTTTATGTTTGGCCCCAAGTTTTGGGAAAATTACTTTGTTTTTTTTTTAACACAAAGTTGTCACTAAAAGCTAAATTGCTCACACATGCCATGGGTATATGTGGAATGACACCCCAAAATACATTCTGCTGCTTCTCCTGAGTTCATGCGGCCCTCCAGTGACTATGCGCTTCACCGCTGCCTCGATCAGAAGTGAGTCCCCGGATTGGTTCTCTAGTGTCATATCTCGGCTGCTGCTGGCCAGTCTCAGGGAAAAACCGAGGACCCGGAAGGACGCCTACCTCCTATGCAGATAGACGCTTACACCATGTAAAATGCGTCAATAAAATTATTAAGCCTCTTCTCCACTGAGTGGCGCCTTTCTGTCTTTTCTGCCTGTTCGTGGGACTGTGGCTTCGGTCTACAAAGAGTAAGCGGGGAATCAAAAGCAAATCCATACCCAACCCCCCCCAGCACACAATCCCCCTGTGGTGAGGTAAAACGGATGGTCCCTGTATAAGCAAAGACTGTTATGTCCAATGCGGTGACAGTCAAAGAAATGCCGACTGCTATTCCCCTGCCCTGCGGAGTCCAACGTCGCAGGGCCGCCGACATGAAGGGAACACGAGTCACCTGAAGATGACAATAGAGGGGAAGTGCGCATGTGCGGGCTGCGCCACATAGTGGACATGGACCGCTGCAGGGCCGTGCTTATACAGGACATGAACAGATCAGTGTGAGCTGTGTGGGGTGGATGATTTATCCCGGTACCCAATTTTCTCACCCTGAATTACCTGTGGTGGATTTGCACTTGCTATTAGTTTTTTCATTGTTTTTATTCCTTGTGTACTACTGTTATTTTTCTATGTAAAAAATATTACGTTTTTATACTAGAATTCTACACCATTCATTGTCTGCCCTAAAAGTCTCATCTAGGGGGTTCTCTTTCCTCTTGTATGCTCTTGTTTAGGGATTTGGCACTTAGTCCATTGGACACTCGTACACTGAGCCTTTTATTCCTTTTTCAACAAACTGCAACAACCACTATTTTATTCTCTTTGGTCTCTGCTAAAAAATATGTTTGGGGGTCTAGTAAAAAAAAAAAAATACAGATTTTTACATGTAAGAGACAAGTGTCAGAATAGGCCTGGTCTTCAAGTGGTTAATGGCATTGACTGAAGCTGGGCTGAGTTTTCTGTTAATGACAGTCCAGCCTAGCACTGGCAGCCTTGATGAACATGGCTGCCAGAGCCAGGCTGGACTGATTAAAGCCTCAGTTCACAATATGATCCGCATAAGAATAACACCGGAACCACCTCACATTCCTGTTTAATTCACATGTGCCTCAGGGTGGTGAAATTTGGGCCCATTAATTTTGAATAGGCTCAGATCACACCAAAGTCATGCATGTACCAATTTTGGAATTTCACTGCAACCAAATTGTATGGTTGTTTTGTACCATGCAATCAAATGCAGGCAAATGCAATGTGTTTGCAACCTGTGTTTGGGGTGTCAGCGCAATCTCAACACCCCAAACACAGATTGCAAATGCATTGCATTTGCCTGCACTGGATTTCATAGTACAAAACAACCATGCTTTTTCCAAACTTTATGAATTTGGCACAATTAATTTTATTTAAAAAGACTTTTACTTAGTACCTCCTGTTCAACCCCACCCCCGAACAAAAAAATTATCTACGGCCCTGAGACACATCCCTTCTGAGGACTGGCGACCAGAACTGAACAGCATACTCCAGATGCGGTCGAACCAGTGTTTTATAAAGTGGTAAGATTATAGTTTTATCTCTGGAATACATCCCCTTCCTTATGCATGCTAATATTCTGCCGGCTTTGACAGCTGCAGCTTGACATTGCATGCTATTGCTTAGTCTATCTTCTACTAAGACTCCCAGATCTTTCTCCATTTGATTCCCCCAGATGTTCCTCCCTAAAGCGTATTGTGCTTTTATGTTTTTAGTCCCCAAGTGCAATACCTTTACACTTCTCCACATTAAACCTCATTTGCCATGTAGTTGCCAACTCTGTTATTTTGTTCAGGTCATTCTTCTTGAATGACTTTCCCTATCATATGTTATTGTATATATGTAGTCCTTTGGAGGCCGCCTTCATATTAAAGCACAATACATGAAGTAATATCAGTTGTAACACTAGGTCCTTTACATGAGGTTGTGTGGCCGCTATACTTTTTCATTTACCGTGTCAGGGGGAGGGGGGGTTGGGAAGCGAGGATATCCTTGCAGCCCTTTATGGCCAAAGAGCCCCTTGGGATTTCCAAGCTGCACATAGTGCAAAACTCTTTGGATGCTCCCAGTGAACAATGATCTAATACGCCAGGGCCCAATCCTCCCAAGTACCAATGCACAGGTTAGTGACTGACAATATAGCAGTTTCTGATAAATTTTCTATAGTGATGATAGGGCTCTTCTATCCACCCTTTTACACTGAGGGCTCTTTTTTTTTTTTTTTTACCCCTTTATACTCTGATGGTCAAGGTCATTATTTTTAAGACCATGCTGTGAATAGCTATTTTGGCATGTCAGGAGTTTCATCGGAAGCCATGGTTTAGCTATTATGGTATCCAACTGTGTGGTTTTCGTAGACTCGATAGTTCTTACAGTAGATCTGGAGGTCTGAAAAAAAATTCACATGAAGTCAGGGATTAGGAATTAGTGATTCCTTTCCGTATGTTCAAACCTACCCAAGGATAGAAAGCAGTGTCTCCATGCTTGGATTTCGACAGAGCTGTGCTTTATTTTTATTTTTTTCAATAGAAATTCCTAATTCAATGGCTTTAAGGTACTATTTGCAGGACCCAAGTGAGTTGCTAATTTGTGTAAAAACACCATAGACAGGTGGATCAGATTCATCTTTTCGGTGAATGCTTTACATCAGCCATTCTCAACTGGTGTCCTACCTCTGTTCCTTAAGCTGTGACATATTGACCTCCCGATGGATTGTGCCTGCATAGTTCCTGGGCCGACGGCACTTGGCAAAGGCAGCAGTATTACACCAGTGTCTTTTTAGCTATTTTTAAGGGTGGTGTTTTGAACGCCAGTGTAATGGTTTTATTATTCCACCTGACTACCAATGTATAAGGCATTTTCCCTATTGCCCTCCAGATGAATTGATTTCAGTTGAGCTGTTCCGGGACCTGAAATTTGTGTTTTTCTTTGGGTTTTCTTGGGGTTAAAAAGGTTTCAAAAGTTTTAAAGGTAGAACCCCCAGCAGATTTTTGGCCTTAGGATGGACAGAGGAAAGGCGTTTGGCGCAACAGTTCTTTATATGGGGTTTCAGCACCTCATGATTGTCCCACTCTCCTGTCACAACTAAGGCTTGCGGGAATAGGTCCTGCAAGCAGGAGAACCTTAAACGTTTAACACCTTAAATGTTTTTTTTCATGCTTATCCTCTCATACGCTGTCCTGGAAAATGAATAAGGATAACAGAGTTAGTTGCAAGGTAGCTCAATTTCCCTTCCTAAATTTTGTGTTTTATTGTGTTATGTTAATCCATTAGTTGCCTTAAATTCTTCCTTAAAGGAGTAGTGCTTCATGTAAAATAAAAACAAATATACAATTATACATGCTCATCTATGTAGCTTCAGCATCAATCTGATGCTGCTTCTGTCCCCTGCTAGCTCTAAGAACTGAGCAATCACATGACACTGATGGCTCAGTTCTGGGTTTTCACTGGGCAGAGAGCGATGACTGTCAGCCCTCGATAACACCAATGCCATTTGTCATGCGATTTTACAGTTAAAAATTGCATGGCATGTCACACCCTATTTTTGGCAATAGAACCATTCGTACACTACTTTTCTGTGATTTCATTGTGACTTGCATTAACTTCTGTTAAATGAAATCGCTGATCCAAATTGCACTGATCTGCAGCTCTGATATCGTGCTGAAGTAGGACTATTTCAAAGCTGCACTGAAGTGAACCAGGGCTCAGTTTCTGCTCTTCCCCCTTCAGGAACACCGGGTTGTGGAGAGCGCGCCACGCAGACTGGGTGAACCAGCTGCTGGTCAGGCATTTGGGTGGAGCTTAACATTGTCAGGATCCCTCCAGAGCCTTGAACAGTCTTGTTTGTTTTTTTTTTTCTCTCCCAATAAAAATAACAAACATGTTATACTTACCTTTTCTGTGCAGTTGGTTTTGCGCAGAGCAGCCATGATCCTCATCCTCTCAGGTCCCTCTTTGGCTCTCCTGGCCCCTCTCTCCCTTTATCCCCACAGCAAGCAGCTTGCTATGGGAGCACCCGAGCCGAGTCACAGCTCTGTGTATTCACTCAGACACGGAGCTGCAATTCAATCTCTCCCCCCCCCCCCCCTCTCTCCTCATTGGCTAAGTGACTTTGATAGCAGCGGGAGCCAATGGCACTGCTGCTGTGTCTTAGACAATTGGAAGGGGAGTCCTGGATGGCTGAGACAGTCGTGGACATCGCTGAACTGAGAGGGGGGTTCAGGTAAGCTGGAGGGAGATTGCTGCACACAGAGGGTTTTTTTTTATCTTAATGCATAGAATGCATTGAGATAAAAAACCTTCTGACTTTACAACCCTTTTAACTTTCTCCTGTAAGGGCTTATTGACACATGCACGTTGCAGGTTTGTACTGTGTGTTGTGGTGCGTTCATTCTATTTTACACCCGTTTAATGCTGCTGCAAAAAAAGAAAAAGCAACATGCGCTAAACTTTACGTGTTAAGATGGGTTACAGCCCATTCATTTTGAATAGTTGCTAGCTTACGAGGCAATTCACCTTGACACACTAAAACAATTGTGTTGCAGGACAAAGTGCCCTAGTGTCATTTGACCTGTTCTGTGTGTATGTCCTCTGTGTACTGTAATTGGGTTTGGCCTACACCATCTGGGTTAAAAACTAGAGTCCTGGTGCCCAACCAGCAGTCCATTGGCACTTCTTGCAGCCCCCTGCAGACAATAATCTGTGCTTCCCTGTTGTCTTGTTATATTAATGATTTCTAGCAACCAATTAGTGTCATAGGTCTTCAGCCTTCATCAACTTCAATAGTATGTTTACAGTCTCTGAAAGTTTCATGTAGCATGTTTGCAGCCTCTGACCATCAATACATTCATAAAGTCAGCCAAGCCACTACACTACAGTGCATCTGGAAAGTATTTACGGCGCTTCACTTTTTTCCACATTTTATGTTATAACAAAATGTCTTGGAGATCTACAATTTCTTGTACTTCATGGCTTGGCTTGTGCTGGGACCTTCACTGTTAACTGTGAGACCTTATATAGATAGGTGTGTTCCATTCCAAATCATGTCCAATCAACTGAATTTACCATAGGTGGACTCCTATTAAGTTGTAGAAACATCTCAAGGACGATCAGTGGAAACGGGATGCACCTGAGCTCAATTTTGAGTGTCATGGCAAAGATTGTAAATACTTCTGTACATGTGATTTTTTTTCTTTTTTCTTTAATTTGCAAAGATTTCAAACAAACTTCTTCCACATTGTCATTATGGGTTATTGTTTGTACAATTTTGAGGAAAATAATGACTTTAATCCATTTTGGAATAAGGCTGTAACATAAAATGTGGACAAAGTGAAGCACTGTGAATACTTTCTGGATACACTGTATATCAATGCCCTACACCCAAAAAAAAAGCCAGCAAAAAATATACTAGAGAAAGAAAGCCAGCATACAGAAGCTGAATTAAAGGCACACACGTGACATATAACAGGCAACAATTACAGTTTAAGATAATTAGTACAAAATAGTTTAGAATAAATTGCAATAAAGCAGACCAGAAAAGTTTACCCCTCTACCATCTGTGAAAAACCGACAATGTTGCCTTAACTGACCTTTACCACGTCAACCCTGACCGTTTTAGAAATACAACAGATGAATGTATTCAATCAGCACCTTATGAGTTTAGTATTATGCCCTTTTCACACAGCTGGTTTGTTGTGGCTTTTTTTTTCTCAAATAAAAAAACGTTATACTTGCCTTCTCTGTGCTTTTGCACAGGGCAGCCCTTATCCTCCTCTTCACGGGTCCCTCTTTGCTGCTCCTAGCCCCTCCCTAATGTAGAGTGCCCCCACAGTAAGCAGCTTGCTATGGGGGCGCCAGAGCTGCGGCTTTGTGTGTTCATTCAGACATGGAGCTGCCGTTTGGCCCCACCCCCTCTCTCTCCTGATTGGCTAGCTAACTTTGACAGCAGCGGGAGCCAGATGCGCCCCTGCTGTGTGTCTCAGCCATTCAGGGGGAAGAGTCCCGAACGACTGAAGGACTCGTGGACATCACTGGAGAGAGATGGGGCTCAGGTAAGTATTAGGAGGTGCTGGGGCGCCTGCTACACACAGAAGGCTTTTTATCTTAATGCATAAGGATAAAAAAACCTTCTGACTTTACAACTCCTTTAAGCAATCTGTGCTCTAGCCCCAAAAAGATGGATTGATGCCTCGATGAAACTGTGTGCACAAATAAATGACATATTAGGCAAATAGGGAAGTAGGCAGGATATAGCAATGACCTCCATAAATTACTACTTGGAAACTTAAGGACACAGTATTAGCCTGATAATGTCTCTCTACAGGATCAGGTGTACTGTAACTGCTAAGCCTGAGGAGTTAATAGTCCAGAAGTTGAATTTGTTGCAGGCAACTTAATAGCCAAGCAGATCGATGTGAAGAAGTTGGACAGCATAGTATGAGCCGTGCAGCAAGAAGCATAAAGGTTTAACAGCCATAAGGTTGGTAGTTTTTTCAGGCAGCTTACAGTCTAACGCTCATTTTGCTGAGTATAAATAATGGGTAGGCAGAAAGGAATTCTCATGACAGCATGTGACCTCACCTGCTCCAGGATATAAAGCTGTGTGAAAGCCGCTGACTCCTCTCTGCAAAAGCTGTTGGTGTCGCTGATGACTGCTGCAGGATAGTAAGTATTACTCTGTCATTGAGGCTGTCAAAGTCTACAGGCTCCTTTGCACCAACATGATCACCAGTGAAATGTTCAATAGCTCCTGCTCCACACAGCAGGCTGCTTCCTCACCTGCCAACAACCTAATCCTTTGTCGCATAGATGAGCCCCCCCCCCAGCCTTTTAGCTCTGTAAGCAGACGGCACATACCATGAGGCCTTGGCCATGGTCAAGAGGACATGCTACTTATCAGCCTCTGGCCATCGCTTGTATTTTGTCCACAGTCTCTGATCATCTCTCATTTCATCAGCCTCTGACCATCTTTCATGCCATCTCTTATGTCCTCTCCATATTCTTTGGATTTATATTTTTTGTTGTGTTTGCTATCTTTGACAGTGACTACTCACTGAATTTTATGTGCAGCCCTTTGGTGATGTCGGGTGGGCTGCCATTGAGGCCCTTGTATTAAGAATGTTGACTACCACTGCTCTAGGGCCTGTGGACACCAGAGAGGATACAAGGTGACAAATGTGTAGAGATACCAGGGCCTGGGAATTGGCACGTTCAACTGTATATGAAAACAGAGCTAGAGATGTTGATTGGTCCCTGAGTGAGTACAGCTGATGGTGTACAGAGATTCTCCAGTGTTGCTGACAGAAAAAAAGGAGAGGAGGGAGTGCAACACCTGAGGAGAACAGAAAAAAAAAACTATTGGAGTATACATACTTGGTATGTAAAACTGTATGCATGCAAGGGCCCTTCTGTTTTGACTTTGCAGTTTTTGTGTTTACATTGTTTTCCTTGTATTACAGCTGCCAAAGAAAAAGAATTAATTGAAAAAGAAAAGAAAGCTAAGCTGCAATATGAGAAACACATGGAGGAAAAGCAGAAGAAGCTTGAAGAACAAAAACTAAAGGATGAGCAGAAGAGGACAGCAGCTGAAGAAAAGCGAAAACAGAAGCTATGCGAAGAAAAGGTGGTTATGTTTTTCTTTAAGAAGTCAATCTTCCATTTCTTTCTTGTGTTCATAAGGTCAAATATTTAAAAAAAAATCCAGGTGTGCAGATTAGAACAGTTTTTTTCGGTTTAAAAAAAAAAAAAAATTAACTTTTTTCTTTCTTTACCAGAGTATACATTTTTTTTTTTTTTTTTTACTAGCACAGCATTTGCTTATTGTAGAAGTAGGTGCAAAATTGTGTGTGTATGTATTTATGTATGTATGTATGTATAAATATATCGCTCTTCGTGAACTATTGAAAAAGACTCTCCTGTGCTTAAAAAGTGATGTGACGGCGGTGGATGTGGTCTAGGATCTCTATGGCTTCAGGTAAATGCACAGACCTTGCTGCCCTCCAAGGGTCGGAACTCCCAATGGTAACACCGTAGAAAAAAAACTAAGAGGGCGCACCAACCTTGTGCATTGCCTTAGTGATGTTCATTCATGTAAAAATTTGAAAGAAATATGCTCACAAAAAAATCAGTCATAAAAGCATATTAAAGTCCACGATGGGCACGAAGCAACTAGGTCACTGGGACTATGTCCAACATGCCGGGGAACCCTACAGATGGCTGACTTGTTTTGAGGGGCGATCCCCTCTTCCTCAGAGCCAGTCTGTAATGTTGCATTAACTCGTTTAAAATAACAAGTGAGACTCCTCACATGGTCTAAGGGCTGCTCCTACTGGTGGGTGGGAGTGGTGAACAAACGGGCCATAATCCTATACATTTAAATAACTAATACTGATACTGGCAAACCATGGCAATGAAAAGGAGATTAAAATAAAATAAATTGCATGATTTTCATAATTTACCTTAAAACCAAGTGATCAGAAACAGTAGCCATACAATGGAGTTGCCACTAAAGACCAAGGACCTGCATATGTGCTCTTCCAAAATGAAGAGGAACAAAAACAAACACTGCAGTAATTAATGAGTAAAAATACACTAATGTTTGAGAAATAAGGTATTACAAAGGGACCACCTACCATGTGGGGCTATCTGTGGCAGATGGTCCTCCATGCCAACAAACTGTATGGGCTGCACTGTTCAGTGTGATATAAAGTACATTTAATAGAAGACTGCTTAGTGTGGAACGCATGCTAGTGCGTTCCACCTATCACTCCTTAATCTGGGATGCTTGGCTTTGGTGTCTGAGAGCTGGAACATCCGGCTCACGTTGGGTGGATGTGAGTGGGGGCGTAGCACGCAGTGCAGCGGCACGCCCTCCCGGAAGAGAGACTGCTGGCACACGGGGCACACACAACCTGATGCCAAGAAGAGCCAGTCCAAACCAGTGTTGCCAACCCTCCGGACTAAAATTTACTGGCAGAATGCCAAAATTTACGGACGGCACCAATTTTTTACTGGCACTGCAAAAATGTACATAAAATAGCCGTTTTCAGTGCTAAACCGTGCAAATATGAATAATTAAACTATAAACATGCAGATAGTGCTATTAGAAATGTGTTTAAGTTAAACAAAAGTCATAAACCATATTTCTCTATTTACATGTCCTTCTCTGCCCCCTGCCTTTAGCCCCCCACAGC
>NC_138774.1:122621737-122886737 GCF_965119305.1 Pelophylax lessonae | reverse complement strand
ATAATCATTAAGAGTGTTTTTTCTATTTTTGTGATAATTTTAATACACTATTTAAATGTTAACGCTTTTACGCATTTTGACTTGTGTATGAAGAAAACCTTCATGAAGTCTAAGTGGCTAAGGTAGGAGTCTGACCTGTTTTTAATAAGACCTAAAGAGACTGTCCAAGCTCATAATGACACAGTGCATCCGGAAAGTATTTAAAGTGCTTCACTTTTTCTGCATTTTGTCATGTTGCAGCCTTATTCCAAAATGGATTAAAGTCATTATTTTCTTCAAAATGCTACAAACAATACCCCATAATGACAGCGTGAAAGAAGTTTGTTTAAAATCTTTGCAAATTTTTTAAATTATAAAAACAAAATCAAATGCACATAAGTATTCATGGCCTTTGCTCAATACCTTGTTGAAGCACCATTGGCACCAATTACAGCCTCAAGTCTTTTTGAGTATGATGCTACCAGGTTGGCACACCACCTATTTTTGGGCAGTTTCTTCTTTGCACGACCTCTAAAGCTCCGTCAGATTGGATGGGGAGCGTTGGTGCACAGCCATTTTCAGATCTCTCCAGAGATGTTCAAGTCTGGGCTCTGCCTGGGCCACTCAAGGACATTAACAGAGTTGTCGCCACTCCTTTATCTAGACTGTGTGCTTAGGGTCCTTTTCCTATTGGAAGATGAACCTTTGCCCCTATCTGAGCTCTGGAGCAGGTTTTCATCAAGGATGTCTGTGTACATTGCTGCATTCATCTTTCCCTTGATCCTAACTGGTCTCCCAGTTCCTGCTGCTGAAAAACATCCTCGCAGCATGATGCTGCCACCACCATGCTTCACTGTAGGGATGGTATTTTCCAGGTGATAAGCGGTGTCTGATTTCCTCCAGACATGACGCTAGCCATTCAGGCCAAAGAGTTCAATCTTTGTTTCATCAGACCAGAGAATTTTGTTTCTCATGGTCTGATAGTCCTTCAGATGCCTTTTCGAAAACTCCAGGCAGGTGCTTATGTGCCTTTTTACTGAGTGAATTTTGTCTGGACACTCTAACAAACAGGCCTGATTGGTGGAGTGCTGCAGAGATGGTTGTTCTTCTGGAAGGTTCTCCTCTCCCCATAGAGAAATGCTGGAGTTCTGTCAGTGACCATCGGGTTCTTGGTCACCTCCGTGACTAAGGCCCTTCTCCCCTGATCGCTCACATTGGCCGGGCGAACTCACTCTAGAAAGAGTCCTAGTGGTTAAACTTCTTCCGTTTACAGATAATGGAAGCCAGTGTGCTCATTGGGACCTTCAATGCTACAGAAATGTTTGTGTGCCTTGATACAATCCTGTCTCAGAAGTCTACAGACAATTCCTTGGACTTCATGACTTGGTTTGTGTGCTCGCATGCACTGTTTACTGTGGGACCTAATGTAGACAGGTGTGTGCCTTTTCAAAGCATGTCCAATCAACTGACATGCTTTGAAAAGTTCAAGTTGTAGAAGCAACTAAAGGATGATTAGTGAAAAATGGGATGCACCTGAACTCAATTTTGATTGTCATGGTATAAGCTCTGAATTTGCAAAGATTTTAAAGAAACTTCTTCTGTTGTCAATATGGGGTATTGTTTGTAGAATTTTGAGAAAAATAATGAATGTGATCCATTTTGGAATAAGGCTGTAACATAAAATGTGGAAAAAGTGAAGCGCTGTGAATACTTTCCGGATGCACTGTGTAGCCTTGCTTGTCACATGTGTACTTTACACAGCAAAGCAAGCTGTTGTTGTATGGTGAAAAGAAAATGTATGTGAACCCCTTGGAATTAACAGGGTTTCTGTAGTAATTTGCCATAAAATGTGATCTGATCCTCATTTAAGTCACAACAATTGACAAACCCAATGTGCTTAAGCTGATAACACACAAACCATTCTAGTTTCTCGTGTCATTTTTGAACACACCTATTAAACATTCACAGTGCTGGAGGAAATGTAAGTGAACCTTTGGAGTTAATTGCTTGTCAAACCTTTGGCAACAAGTACCTTTGGTAGCTCTGAATCGGATCTGCACATAAATCAAGAGACATGTTTGACTTTTCCCCTTTACAAAACTGCTTCAGCTCCAGGTTGGATAAAAATCGATTTTTTTATTTATTCTTTTTTAATTTTATCACATTTTTTTTTAATTCTTTTGGAGATAAAGATGGTTTTCTATTTAAGATACAGTAATTGTTTATTCAGCATGAAATGGAGCTGAGTTCTGTAGCATATAGTTGTGCTCATAAGTTTTACACCTGGCAGAATTTATGATTTCTTGGCTATTTTTATGAGAATATGAATAACACAAAAACTTTTCTTTCACTCATGGTTAGTGTTTGGCTGAAGCTATTATCAATCAATCAACTGTGTTTAATCATAATGACAACAGAAACTACCCAAATGACCCTTATCAAAAGTTTACATACCCCATTTCTTAATACCTTTAACATCAATAACAGCTTGAAGTCATTTTGTGGTATTTGTGGATGAGGCTCTTTATCTTGGATGGTAAAGCTGCCCATTCTTCCTAGCAAAAAGCCTCCAGTTCCTGTAAATTCTTGGGCTGTCTTGCATAAACTGCACGTTTGAGATCTCCCTAGAGTGGCTCAATAATATTGAGGTCAGGAGACTGAGATGGCCACTCCAGAACCTTCACTTTATTCTGCTGTAGCCAATGACAGGTCGACTTGGCCTGATCATGGTCATGTTAGAATGGAGGTGTTTCATCAACTGTCTCTGGTGGGGGACTCCCGCTGTAGACCTGTTGGCATCTTGTCTCAACAGGAAGGTACAGAGGTTTGTAGCAAGGTCTCGGGATCCTCTGGCCGACGCCACACTCTCTGGTGGCCCTTTGGGGCCAATATCGTCTGATAGATGCCTTTCCTCTGATAACACTTCTGCCGAGACTCCTCCGAAGAATTGAGGCAGAAGGGATTCCAGGCATCCTAGTGGTCCCAGACTGGCCTCGCAGGTCTTGGTACGGAGATCTAGTATGGCTGTTTGCTATGTCCCTTGGAGACTCCCTCTTAGAGAAGATCTTTTTAGCTCAAGGGCTGATCTTCCATCCTGCTTTACAGTCGTTGGCTTTAACAGCTTGGATATTGAAAGCCATGTGCTGAAGGATAGAGGGGTGTCTGAATCAGTGATTCCTATGCTGTTAAAAGCTAGAAAATCTACTTCTATGAAGATTTACCATCAAGTCTGGAGGGCGTACATTGCTTGGTGTGAGTCTTTGGGGTGAGTCTCCCATTCCTTTTCGGTTTCTGAGTTTCTCCAAAGAGGGTGTAGATCAGCGTTTGGCCTTGGGTACAATGAAAGGCCAGATTTCGGCCCTGGTGATTTTTCTTTTAACGCCCGTTGACCACTTATTCCTTGGTTCACACCTTTTGTTCAGGGGGTCTGCCACCTGGATCCCCCGGTCAGGTCTCCGTTGCCTCTGTGGGACCTCAATTTGGTGCTGTTGGTTCGTCAGAAACTGCCCTTTGAAAATAATTGTGAGCTTCCTCTGCTTACGTTGTCATAGAAGGTAGCTTTCTTGGTGGCTATTGCTTCTGCATGTTGGAGTTGGCTACGTCGTCTTGTCGTTCCCTTTTACCCTATGGTTCACAGAGACAAAGTGGTGCTTCGTCCCTGCCAGTCGTTCCTTCATAAGGTCGTCTCTGGTTTCCATTTAAATGAAGACCTTGTGTTGCCTTGCTTATGCCCTATGCCCCCTAAAGAGATTGCCTTACATTCTTTGGATGTGGTTCAGGCAATCGGGGTGTACCAGGTGGCTACTGAGTCGTTCTGAAAATCGGATTCCCTGTTTATCCTTATGGATGGACACCATAGGGGCTGGCCGCATCTGCTGTGACAATTTCCAGATGGATCAGGCAGACGGCGGTGCAGGCCTATTCCATTAAGGGTCCCTCTTTCCCGGTTAAGGCACGTTCTACAAGGGCACTTAGTGCCCTTTCAGGCCTTCCGTCATCAGGCATCAGTTGTGCAGGTTTGCAAGGTGGCCACCTGGTTGTCCATGCACACTTTCACAAAATGTTATAAGGTGGATGTGTTTGCATCTACGGATGCTACCTTGTGGCTGCAAGGTTTTGCAGGCAGCTGTTGGAGAGGAATAGTCCTCCTTGAGGGGTGTATTTTTTTTTTTTTTTTTTGTCAGGTGAGCTCCAATTGTTGAGGTTGCCAGGTTGAACTCCTGTTTTCCCTGGTTGGCTACATTTTTAGCTTTTGGGAAGTATGCTTATTGCTGTGTTCTTCCGACGCCTCATGTTGACACTGCTTTTGGATGTCCCAAGAGCCAAGAAGATATGGAGCGGTGTCCATCAATGAAAGAAAGGGAAAACTAGATTTTTGTCTTACCGTAAAATCCTTTTCTCTGATGTTCATTGACGAAACAGCACCCACCCCTCTATTGAGTTGGGTTATATGTTATTCTGACACTGCTTGTTGCAAAACTGAAGACCTATAACAGGAAGTGGGAGTATACCCCATAGGCGTAGTCAAACTTTTTTCCACCTAGTGTCCTAGGGGGGTAGGACACTAGGTGTCAAGAAGATATCGAGCTGTGTCTGTCATGGAACATCAGAGAAAAGGATTTTATGGTAAGACAAAAATCCAGTTTTTCTTGTGCTGGACTGCGATAAAATGTATAAACAATGTACAGTGGAAATAAAAGCATCTGTAATGCATCCGGAAACATGTTAAAAATGCTTATGCAGAAGCACATCAAGGAAGGGATGGCGTGCGTTTTTGTGGTGTGACCAGCCCTGATGCCAGTTTTATGAATTTACTTTGATGTTTAGGGTCATTGTCCTACTGCTTACCCAATTTCTGCTAAGCAAACCGCTACCCTGACATTATCCTGTATGTATTTGGTAAACTTGGGAATTCATTTTCCCCTCTGATGGCAAGTGGTCCAAGCCCAAATCATGACGTTCCCTGCACCATACTTAACCATTGGGATGATGTTTTCATGTTCGTAAGTTGTGCCCTTTTTGTACCATACATATTGCTGAGGATTACATAGTAGGTGAGGTTGAATAGACAATAGTCCATCTAGTTCAACCTGTGTAGGTGTGTGTTGACGTATTCATTTCTCATACCCCTGAATGTTTCGATCCTTGAGATGTACGTCCAAGAGTCTTTTAAAAATAGCCATACTCCCCGAAGTTACTACCATTTGTGGCAGGGAATTCCACAGCCCTTACAGTAACGAACCCCCTGCATAGCCTGTGGTTAAATCTCTTCTCCTCTAAACGCATTGTATGACCTCATGTCCTCATGCATTCCTTGTGACTGAATAGTTTTTTTTTTTTCTATGCTCTGATCACCGTTGAGGTATTTGTAAATCCCTATCCCTATGTCCCCTCTCACGCGTCTCTTCTTCAGGGAGAATAAATCTAGTGCTTCTAAACGCTCTTCGTAATTAAGGTCCTCTAATCCCCTAATACGTTTTGTTGCCCTTCTCTTTACTCTCTCAAGCGCCAATACATCCCTTCTGAGGACTGGTGACCAGAACTGGACAGAATACTCCAGATGTGGACTGACCAGAGTTTTATAAAGTGGTAGGATTATAGTTTTATCTCTTGAATACATCCCCTTCCTTATGCATGCCAAAATTCTGCCAGCTTTGGCAGCTGCAGCTTGACATTGCATGCTATTGCCTAATCTATCTTTCTCCATTTTTAAAACCCCCAGAGGCCCCCCCCCCCCTAGCTTGTATATTGCTTTTATGTTATTGGTCCCTAAGTGCAATAACTTGCACTTATCTGCATTAAACCTCATTTGTCATGTAGTTGCCCACTCTGTTATTTTGTTCAGGTCATTCTGCAAGATTTCTGCCTCACAATGTTACATAGTAGTTGAGGTTGAATAAAGACAATAGTCCATCCAGTTCAACCTGTGTAGGTGTGTGTGGCCGTAATCATCTCTAATACCCCTGAATGTTCTGATAATTGAGATGTATGTCCAAGAGTCTTTTGAAAGCAACCATACTTCCCGCAGAAACCACCTCTTGTGGTAGAGAATTCCATAATCCTGTAGCCCTAACAGTAAAAAACCCCCTGCATTGCCTGAGGTTAAAACGCTTCTCCTCTAATCGCATTGTATGCTTTCGACTGAATAGCTTTTTTTCTATGCTGAGATCACCATTGAGGTATTTATAAATTGCAATCATGTCTCCTCTCAGGCGTCTCTTCTCCAGGGAGAATAAATCAAGCGATTGAAGACGCTCCTCATAATTCATGTCCTCCAATCCTCTAATTAGTTTAGTTGCCCTTCTCTGGACTCTCTCCAGCTCCAACACATCCCTCCTGAGGACTGGCGACCAGAACTGGACAGAATACTCCAGATGCGGTCGGACCAGAGTTTTATAAAGTGGTAGGATTATAGTTTTATCTCTGGAATACATCCCTTTCTTTATGCATGCTAATATTCTGCCGGCTTTGGCAGCTGCCACTTGACATTGCATGCTATTGCTTAGTCTATCCTCTACTAAGACTCCCAGATCTTTCTCCATTTTTGATTCCCCCAAAGTGTATTGTGCTTTTATGTTTTTAGTCCCCAAGTGCAAAACCTTATACTTTAAACCTCATTTGCCATGTCGTTGCCCACTCTATTTTGTCCAGGTCATTATGTAGGATATCTGCTTCAGGCCGTGCAGTTATTGCCCTGCCCAATTTTGTGTCATCTGCAAAAACTGACCTAGAACTACTGATCCCGTCCTCAATGCTGTTTATAAATAAATTGAACAGGGTTGGTTCCAGGACTGAGCCTTGGGGACCCCACTTACCACCCCAGACCAGTCTGAGTATGCGCTATTTATTACCACCCTTTGGACACGCCCTTTTAGCCAGTTCCGTATTCAAGAGCAAACCTTGCGGTCGATGCCTGCAGACCTTATTTTATAAATCAAGCGCTTGTGGGGAACCGTATCAAACGCCTTAGCGAAATCCAGGTACACCGCATCCACTGGTCTCCCCCTATCTAGCTCACCTCCTCGTAGAATGTTAAGAGATTGGTTTGACAAGAATGCCCATTTGTAAACCCATGCTGATTACTGCTGATGATGTCTTAAGCAAACTCTACAATATAGTCCCTTATCATCCCCTCCAGAATTTTACATACTATCGATGTCAGACTGACAGGCCTATAATTTCCCGGGACATGCCTCTGCCCTTTTTTTGAATATCGGTATCACGTTAGCTTTCCTCCAATCCCCTGGTACATTTCCTGTCAATACTGTCAGCAAAGATCAGGAACAGTGGTCTAGATATAGTCCTACTAAGTTCTTTGAGTACTCTCGAAAGTACGCCATCCGTGCCTGGTGATTTATTTGTGTTAATTTTATCCAGCCTTTCCCTGATTTCACCCTCTGTTAGCCATAGCAGCAAGTCCTGTGAATTACTGCTAACCATACAGTCATGGTCAGTGTACCCCTCCTTTTAACATTACGTTTTAGCTAGCCAGGTTTGGCTTTCTCTCCTAAATTTATTTCCAATAGTAATGCACTGCGAGATGCATTTGTTTAATATGTTCCTAAAGCATTCCCATTTTTCCTCTGTGGTCAGTGTTCCTAGGGTTTGGTCCCAGTTTACCCTTTCCATCATTGAGCACAATTTGGGAAAGTTTGCCCTTCTGAAGTTTAGGGTTCTTCTGTTCCCCACTTGCCTTGTTATATTGTTATTTACGCTAAATGTGATCATCCTGTGATCGCTAGAGCCCAGGTTGTCCTGGACTCCTACCTCCGAGATTAGGTCTGGGTCATTAGTGATCAATAGATTCAGCACTGCATTTTCTCTAGTAGGAGAACCCACCAACTGAGACATGTAGTTGTCCTGTAAGGTTTCCATGAATAGACAGGCCTTCTGTGAGTGTGTAGTCCCCTCTTCCCAGTCAATGTTGGGATAATTGAAGTCCCCCAATGTGACGACTGATCCCAGTTTTGCCACTTTACCCAAAATTCCAGCTCTACCTCCTCCCTTTGGTTGGGTGGCCTATAGCAAACCCCCACAATTACTTTTCCCTTTACTTCTTCCCTATGGAGTTCTACCCACACGGATTCTAACTCCATACTCATCCCTTCCATAATATCACTCCTCTCTAACGCCATTACATTTTTCTTGACATAGAGACATACCCCTCCCCTTCTTTTTCCTACCCTGTCCTTCCGGTACACCGAATATCCTTGGATATTGGCCAGCCAGTCATGTGAGGGGTTGAACCAAGTTTCCGTTATTCCCACAAGGTCTATGTCCTCCTCATGTACTAAAATTTCCAACTCATCCATTTTATTAGCTAGGCTCCTGGCATTTGCATATACCCCGCTTAGTTTTGTGGAAGTTGATAGTGAATGGTGATTATTTTTATTCATGTTTGGTCTGCGGTTTTCTCACACAGACCCCCCCAATTGACGTTATGGAACTACTGTCGCTGCTGACTCTAATACTGCCTTCTGTCCTTTGCTCCCTCCTGACTGACTACTTCTGAGCCCTCCCCCTGTCTCCTAGTTTAAAAGCCCCTCCAACTTGGTGGCCATCTTTCTCTCCAAAAGAGCTGTACCATCCCCATTATGGTGCAGCCCATCCTTACTAAAGAGCCGGTAGCCGACTGAGAAGTAAGCCCAGTTCTCCAGGAACCTAAACCCCTCCTTCCTACACCAGTTCCTCAGCCACTTGTTAAGTTACCTAATCTCCTTCTGCCTCGAGGTACCGGCAGTATTTCAGAGAAAACCACCTTGGAGGTCCTATTCCTCAATCCATTCCCTAAATCCCTGAAATCGTTCTTAAGGATCCTCCACCTTCCTCTTACTTTGTCATTAGTGCCCACATGCACCATGACCGCTGGGTCGTCCCCAGCCCCGCCCAATAATGTCTACCCGATCCGCAATGTGCCGAACTCGAGTGCCCGGCAAACAACATACTGTCCGGCTACTGCCATCTTTTCGACTGATTGTCCTCTCTGTCCTCTTGATAATTGAGTCCCCCACTACCACAATCTGTCTAACCTTTCCTGAGTCTTGGCCCCTTCTTCCTGGAGCCGCCACTCCCCTGGCAGCTGGGGGAGGGCGCCTGCTCCAGCACTGCCACACCTGAGCTGATATCCCCATCAACATGCAACTTGTCAAATTTGTTAGGGTGTACCAACTCAGGACTGGCCTCCCTGGCACTCTTCCCTCTACCGTTCCTAACGCATGTGAAGTTATTGCCCTGCTCAATTTTGTGTCATCTGCAAAAACTGAGATCGAGCTACTGCTCCCGTCCTCTATGCAACTTATGAATAAATTGAACAAAATTGGTCCCAGAACTGAGCCTTGGGGACCCCACTTACCACACCAGACCAGTCCAAGTATGCGTTGTTTATTACCACCCGTTGGACATGCCCCTTTAACCAGTTCCGTATCCAAGAGCAAACCTGGTTGTCGATGCCTGGTGCCCTTAATTTATAAATCAAGCTTTTGTGGGGAACTGTATCAAACGCCTTAGTAAATCCAGGTACACCACATCCACAGGTCTCCCACTGTCTAGCTCACAACTAACCTCCTTGTAGAATGTTAACAGATTGGTTTGACAAGAACGCCCCTTTGTAAACCGTGCTGATTACTGCTGATTATGTTGTTCTCTTTAGCAAACTCTTGGATATAGTCCCTTATCCTCCCCTCCAGAAGTTTACATACAATTGACGTCAGGCTCACCGGCCTATAATTTCCCAGGACATGCCTCTTCAACTTTGTTTCATCAGTCCACAAAACATTTTCCCAGTGGGAAGTTGCAGTTGACCAAGGTGCTCTTTGGCAAACTTCAGGCACACAGCAATGTTTTTTTTTTTTTTGAAGAGCAGCAGCTTCCTCCGTGCTATTCTGCCATAGACACCCCTTAAGCACATTGTGTACATCTATTGTGACACAGATGCCCAAAGGAAGAGTGGAGGCTTCAGCAAAACGCACTGCGTCCACCCCCATTGGAGGCACCAGACTCGGCCGCAGCCTAAACTTTTGTGGGCACCCAGCCGCTTGGTAAGTTTTGAAAAGAACTGCTGGCGGGTACTACTGGTGGGTATAGCTGGCTGGTACTGCTGGCTCAGGCTGGTAATGCTGGCTTGTCCTGTGCTGTGAGTACTGCTGGCTGGGACTGCTGGCTCAGGCTGATACAGCTGTGGGTACTTCTGGCTGGTACTGCTGACTCATGCTGGTACTGTGCTGTAGGTACTGCTAGCTGGTACTGCTGGCTCTGGCTAGTACTGCTGGTTCTGCTGTGTGTACCAGATGACTTCGGGGGCCGCATACGGCCCCCAAACCGTAGGTTCCCCACCCCTGATCTAGATTATCCAGTCAGTCGCCCAGTCCAGCAATTGATTGTAAATCCTCACAGGAACAAAAAAAAAAAAAAAAAAAGATAGGAAAAATAATTACATTGAAAAAGAAAAAAATAGCTGGACCCGAGATCCCAGCAAGTAACTAGGTCCTTACTCCTGAAAAGTGCCTATAGCGGAGAGTGGGTGTATACCCCTGGAACTGCCCATAGGTGTAGTCAAGCTTTTTTCTGCCTTGTGTCCAACTCCTGTAGGGGACAGTATAACCCAATGGTTAAGAAGAATCAGGGGCTGTGTTTGTCAACGAACACAGTCCCTGATTCTATGTCACAATAGATGTACACAATGCCACAATAGATGCACAATAGGATGTAGGAGGTGCGTGACTCAGCGTCTTTGGCGGGAAGCAGAGTCCCAGGAGGCAGAGTACAGCTGTCTCTCCTCCTGTCAGAAGAAGCAGATGTCTCGGGTGCTGCCTGAGAATCCAGAGAGTGCTGAGTTGAGCTGAAGGGGATCCGGTGTGCCGAGAACCAGCGGGGAGCGAGAGGGGTCCAGTCCCAGGAAAGCCTACACAGGTCATGATTACTGAGGATTGCCCCTGGGGGGGTCTGCCTAGTGTCAGCGGGGACCACTCCGGAGAAGGTTCTAGGATCCAAGCATCAGCTAGCTGAAAGGGGGTACCTAGGTTGATGACCCTGAAGTGTTAAAGGGGCGCCTGCAGTTTGGGCCCTGAAGAGATAGTGCGCAGTGTGAGTGCATCTGTTGAGAGTTGCAGCCATACAGAATTTCACAACAAGCTACCTCAAGCCAGTGTAAGGCTTGGAGGTGGTAGTCAGTGACTTTTTAGTGCAAGTAGTGTCAGGAGTCCAATATTCTACAGTCCTGGATCTTCTGGACTTAAGTCGGAGTTCCAGCACAGCTTTCAGAGATACAGTGTGTTCCAAGCGGCAGTAAGTGTTGGCTAGCGTCGGCTGGTGTCAAGACAGTGCTAAAGGGCATTTTTCTATAGCAGTCCCAGAATTGTATATAGTCGAGCCAAAGGAGTATCTCACTCATTCCCTTCTCCCATCCCCTAAAAATACTATAAAACAACCAAACAAAGATGCCGGAATTGTTAATGTGTCAGTTCTCACACCCAGGGTCGCAGCTCACATGGGCTGGAGAGGTAACTGGTAACAATGGCAGACCCACATCAGGCCCAATGCCTGGAAAACCTGCTACATTACTATTGCCCTGATGTCGCAAGCTCAGACCGAGTGGGCTAAACTTTTACGCCGACACCTGGAGGGGGAAACGGCTTCCCCCTGTCTTTGTGGAGCTGGCGGATCAGTTGGTCCAGGGGCTACAGTTTGTCTGTGATGCCTCTTGGATGCGGCTCCTTTGATTTCTAGGCTGTCTGTATCAGCAGTGGTCCTTCGGGATATTATCTGGCTGGAATACTGGTCTGCGGACCAGACTTCTAAGAAGGCCTTATCTGATCTCCCCCGCGTAGGGGATTGCCTGTTTGGAGCTTCCTTGGATGACTTTGTTAAGGGTCTCACGGGGGGAAGAGTACTCTTCGGCAGGATACCAAGGGCAAGGAGCCCCATCGTAGACGTGGGCCATTCTCCTCGGCTCAGAAGAGGTTTTTTCGTCCCTCAGGGTCTCAAGACAAGGGATCAAAAGTCAGGGCCTCCACTGGAGGCTACAAGAGGACCTGGTCTACCAAACCACGCAGACAAGGCTGCCTCTGCATGAAGGGGCGCCCTCACCTGTATCTGGGGTGGGGGGACGTCTTCGCTGGTTTCCGGATTCATGGACCTCCTTGGTATAGGACACGTGGGTCCACAAAGTTATTTGGTTCAGGCTACGAGATGAAGTTCGGTCTTATCCTCCAGAAAGGTTCTTCCCTTCCAACCTGCACTTGTCCCCAGATCACTTACGGGTCTCTTTGAGGTAGTGTAAGACTTGTTCAAACCTCTTTACAGTTCCCAGGAAGGAAGGCAAGATACGTCCAATTCTAGACCTCAAGGCTGTTGCCTTATGAGTTTATGTGTAATCTCCATTACTATCTTGCCTGATGAGGAGTTATGTATGAATCTCCTATAATAATTGTAAATAGATGGATGTAAATATTTATTTCTCTTACGTCCTCCGACAGTCGCCGCCTCTTCATATTCGTCACTAATGGGGTTATTGACCTTTGCTCCGTAGGAGTAGCTAGGCGACAGAATATATTAATATCAAAGCTTTTAGCATATCCCACCCCCAGGGGGTGGTCCCCTCAGTCCATACCTCCCTGCTTCCTGCATTTCCAACTCAGTTTCTAATGCCTAGCTCAGGAGTAGTTTGGGCTGTTCCTGTGCTGGGGCTCTTAGTCTCAGCTTCTTTTCTCTTTTTGATTTTATTTGAAGTTTTTTCTCTTTCTTTTACTTAGCTGTTTATTTTCAGCGTTAGTTCTTCTGATGAAGATGATCGTGCGGAGCTGGGTCTCAGTCTGGCCACCCTGGATCCCAGGGCTCAGGGCCAGGGGCTTCCCAGCTTGCCATCGAGCGTTCAGCTTAGGTTTTGCCCTGGCACATTGAACGACCCATCCCTGTTCGCTGCAGGGATGCTATCGGTGAGGTGGCTACCTCACTGGACGCCATTGCGGTTTCGCACCGCAGTTCCGCTGCGTCATGCTTGCGACACTCCCTGTCCTCAGTGCAGCGGTTTGGTCGCTGGAGCAGGCTCCCTACGCCATCCGGACTGGTAAGTGTAACTCTATGTGGGGACCTGTCTATTTGGGTGTCAGTCTGGGACTGTGTGACCCTGCATGTCTGTGTGGCTGCTGTGCTCCCTGTCAGTTCCTGTGTGGACTTGCTGCCTGTGTGTGGGCTGTGAAGGGGGGGCTCTCCCGCTCTGCTGGGTGTCATAGTGAAGCAGTCAGATTTTAGGCATGCTGTGCGGCGATCGTGGCAAATTCATGGTGGCCGGTCCTGTGAGGTAATGCACGGCTTTTTTGGCGCCAAACGCCGCCATTTTGAGCGGCGATCGATCAGGGCACATGCCGGCGCCATGTTCTATTTGCCCGAGGATTCCTCAGCCGAGCGGTCATGTTTGTGTAGCCTTGCATAGGCTTCATAGGGGAGGTCAGTCTTGCATCACTTCCTTTTGCTCTGGGACAGCGATCGGTGCAGCAGCCTGTGTGATCTCTCCAGGTTTTTATATTTCCTTTTTTCCTGTATTCCTTGCCCAGTTTCTTGTCCCTGTGGGGGTCTGTGTATTCAGTGGGTGCGGTGGGCTACGCTCGCCGCGATCTTAAAGGGGCAGTACCCCTTTATTACTTATTTTGCTGGGGCATGGATTCTCAGGATTGCAAGTTTCCTCCCGCCTTGGTGGGTGGCCAAGGGGCTGCTGCTTCCCCCGAGGGGGCTGATCTGGCCACTATTGTGGCAAACTTAGCTGCTCAAGTACAGATGCTGGTGGCTGATCGATCCACAAAACGGCCCAGGGTGTCTATTTCCTCTGATTCAGAGGGCGATGGGGCTGCTATGGCTGGAGTGCCCTTCTCAGGGTCTCACTCATCCCTAGACCTTGTGGGGTCTGATGGGGAGGCTGAGGTGGAAGGGGTTGATCATTCTCCTCCTGGCTCGTCTGAAGAGCTTGCACTCATGGATGAGTTGGTTGCTTCTATCAAGCAAATGCGGCATTTGCAGGATGAACCATGTCCTCCTGTTTTGATGTCCTCTTATGGGACGCAAAGGAAACGCGAAACATCGCAGGTTTTTCCTTGCTCTACGGAATTTCAGCGCGCGGTTGATGAGCAATGGCGCAATTTAAAGAAGCCTTTTGCTGTGCCGAGTAGGTTCAAGCTGCGTTATCCCTTTACACCAGCTACTGATGTGCGTTGGTGTGTGCCGCCTCAGGTGGATCACGCGGTGGCGATTTTGAATTAATCAACTGCGATCCCTGCTGAGGATACCCTGGTGTTTCGGGACCCGACGGACAGGAGATTGGAATCTCTGGCCCGTCATGCTTATACGGTTGCTGGCTCTATGCTGAAGCCTATTTTTGCTTCCATTATGGCAGCCCAGGCTATTGCAGATTGGACGCAGGTGCTCAGGCGCACTCTGGTGGCTGACTCTGCCCCGCCGACAACTTTGGCTATGGTGGATCAGATTCATCAGGGTGTCATGTATTTGTGTGATGCGGACTTGGATCTAGTCCCTTTGGCTGCGCGTATTTCTAGTGTGGCGGTCTTGAACCGTCGCCTGATATGGCTAAAATGTTGGTCTGTTGACCAATCTTCCCGCAAGACTTTAGCTAATTTGCCCTACGCGGGATCTCGCCTTTTTGGCGAATCTTTGGATACTCTGATAAAGGGTATTTCTGGGGGTAAGAGCACTCTTGCCCCAATCTCACAAGAATAAGTTTGTTCGTAGTAAGAAGAATGCCTCATTTAGGCCCTCTCAGGGGTCCTTTCGTGCCTTTCGGTCGCACTATAAGGGCAAGCCCTTCAAAGGCCAAGGCTCCCAGAAGAAGCCGTGGACGGGTAAGCAGAAGTCCGGCCAGTCCGGATCCACTGCCCATAACAATGCGGCCTGAAGGGGCGCCCTCACCCGTTTCTGGGGTGGGGGGACGTTTGCTCGGTTTTCTTCAACCCTGGCTGAACCGCGTTCGGGACAGGTGGGTTCAGGAAATCGTTCGATCTGGATACAAGATCGAGTTTCTCTCTCGGCCGGCGGGCAGATTTTTCCCCTCAAACCTTCAGCCGACTCCGGAGCGCTTGCAGGATCTGCACCTGGCGGTGCGGGACCTGCGGGCCCAGGGAGTGGTGGTTCCGGTGCCTCATCGGGACAGATTTCGGGGCTTCTATTCCAATCTGTTCACTGTGCCCAGAAAGGAGGGCAAGGTACGTCCGATTCTGGACTTGAAAGCTCTGAACCGCTTTGTGCGGGTTCGCAAGTTCCGCATGGAATCCCTGCGATCAGTGGTGGCTGCCCTGGTTCCGGGGGAATTCATGGCCTCCATCGACTTGAAGGATGCATACCTTCACATCCCCATTTTCGAGGGCCACCAGAGGTACCTTCGATTTGCCATTGCGGAGGATCATTATCAATTCGTGGCGTTGCCCTTTGGTCTCGCTTCGGCTCCGCGGGTTTTCACCAAGGTGCTTGCGCCGGTTCTGGCCTTATTGAGGGCCCAGGGCATTTCTGTCCTGGGGTATCTGGACGATATCCTGTTTCGTTCCGCGACCAGTCAGGGCCTGGTGAACGACCTGTCCATCACGATGCAGACTCTGCAGGAATTCGGCTGGACGATAAATTTTCCAAAGTCAACGTTGTGTCCGTCGGTTCGTCTTCCCTACCTGGGGATGATTCTGGACTCTGTTCAAGCGAAGGTCTTCCTGCCGGAAGACAAGCTTCGGACACATTAGTGCGAAGTCAGGTCCCTCAGGGACAATCAGTGCTCGTCCCTCCAGACGTGTATGAGGTGTCTGGGATTGATGGTTTCGGCCTTCGAGGCGATTCCCTTCGCCCAGTTTCACACACGGGAGCTTCAGGCGGAGGTCCTGGCCAAGTGGGACGGGCGTCCGCAATCTCTGGATCTGCGGCTGTCGTTGAGCCATCTCACCCAGAGGGGTCTTTTGTGGTGGCTCCAGTCCCCGGCGGTGTCAGGGGGCAAGTCCATTCGTCCTTTGTCGTGGACGGTGATCACCACGGATGCCAGCCTGTCGGGCTGGGGTGGTGTTCTGGGCGTTCTGTCCGCCCAGGGAACTTGGTCGGAGGAGGAATCTTCCCTTTCCGATCAACATTCTGGAATTGCGAGCGATAAATCTCTATCTTCTGTGTTGGACGGACAGGCTTCAGGGCCGTCCAGTTCGGGTACAGACGGACAATGCCACAGCGGTGGCCTACATCAACCACCAAGGGGGCACCAGGAGTGCCCGGGCGGCTCGGGAAGTAGCCGACATTCTGTCTTGGGCCGAGACGCACGTCCCGGCGATATCTGCAGTTCACATTCCGGGGGTGGAGAACTGGCAGGCGGATTATCTGAGCCGCCAGACCCTGGACCAGGGAGAATGGTCCCTTCACCCGGATGTCTTCCAGATGTTGTGTGCGAAGTGGGGGTCCCCAGATGTGGACCTGTTTGCCTCTCGTCTAAACAACAAGGTGGAAAGGTTCGTGGCATGGACGCGCGATCCTCAGGCAGACGCCTCAGACGCGTTAGTGGCGCCCTGGCATCAGTATCGCCTGATGTATGCCTTTCCACCGATTCAGCTGCTGTCCAGGCTCCTTCGCAGGTTGGCCTCGGAACCACACACGGTGATTCTGGTGGCACCGGACGGGCCTCGCCGGTCTTGGTACGCAGACCTCGTGAATCTGGCGGTCGACGCTCCGTGGCGTCTGCCACTTCGAGAAGATCTTCTGTCTCAAGGACCGATATTCCATCCTGCTTTACAGTCGCTGGCTTTAACGGCCTGGCTGTTGAAAGCCAGGTCCTGAAGGATAGGGGTCTTTCCCCTGAGGTCATTCCCACCTTGATCAAGGCTAGGAAGGCTTCTTCGGGGAAGATTTACTACCGTACTTGGAAGGCTTACTTTGCCTGGTGTGAGTCCAGGGGGTATTCCCCTCGCTCGTACTCGGTGTCGAGAGTGTTGGCTTTCCTTCAAACGGGCGTGGACCAGCGTTTGGCGTTGGCCACGATTAAGGGTCAGATTTCTGCGCTGGCCGTTCTCTTTCAACGCCCTGTGGCGTCTAACTCTTTGGTTGGCGCCTTTGTTCAAGGGGTGCGACATTTGGTCCCTCCTAGGAGGGAGCCTTTGCCTCCATGGGATTTGAACCTTGTTCTGTCCGTGTTGCAACACGCTCCTTTTGAAAATATCAGGGAGATCTCGTTCTCTGTTGTCCAAGAAGGTTGCCTTCTTGGTAGCGATCACTTCGGCTCGCAGGGTGTCGGAGCTGGCGGCCTTGTCCTGCAAATCTCCGTATTTGGTGATTTACTTGGATAAGGTGGTCTTGCGACCTAACTCGTCTTTTCTTCCGAAGAGGATCTCGGAATTTCACCTCAATGAGGATATTGTTCTGCCTTCGCTTTGCGCAAAGCCTAAGCATCCGAAGGAGGTGGCTTTGCATTCCTTGGATGTTGTTAGGGCGATCAGGGTTTACCTGTCATCGACTAAATCCTTTCGCAAGTCGGATTCTCTCTTTGTCCTTCCTGAGGGACCTTTGTCCTTCCTGAGGGCATGGCGGCGTCGGCTGCGACCATCGCCAAATGGATCAGACAGACGATTGTGCAAGCCTATGCTTTGAAGGGGAAGGTTCCTCCTTTTCCTGTGAAGGCGCACTCTACCAGGTCTCTGAGTACGTCTTGGGCCTATCGTCATCAGGCTTCTGTGGCCCAGGTGTGTAAGGCGGCGACTTGGTCGTCCGTTCACACCTTCTCGAAATTTTACAAAGTGGATGTTCAGGCATCGGCAGATGCTTCCTTTGGCCGTAAAGTTCTTAGTGCGGCGGTGCCTTAGGGTCCCTTGTTTGGGCCCTTGGCTGTTGGGGTGTTTTTACCCCTAGGTTACTTGTTCTTTCCTGGGTTGTTGCTCCTGTTGAGCACGTTTTCCTGTTGCCCAGTTGGTTCTCTTACTTTGGTAAGGTTCCTTTCTCTGATGTGGGTACTGCGTTGCTTTAGGCGCGGCTGCTTTTTTCCCACCCCTCATGTCTACACTGCTATGGGACGTCCCCATTAGTGACGAATATGAAGAGGCGGCGACTGTCGGAGGACGTAAGAGAAAACTGAATTTTTGTAAAATCTTACCTGTAAAATTCCTTTCTCTGAGTCCTCCGACAGTCGCCGCCCCCGCCCCTCTTTTGGGGTTTGTTTATGTACTCTACTGCTATGCTACTGAGTTGGAAATGCAGGAAGCAGGGAGGTATTGACTGAGGGGACCACCCCCTGGGGGTGGGATATGCTAAAAGCTTTGATATTAATATATCCTGTTGCCTAGCTACTCCTACGGAGCAAAGGTCAATAACCCCATTAGTGACGAATATGAAGAGGCGGCGACTGTCGGAGGACTCGGAGAAAGGAATTTTACAGGTAAGATTTTACAAAAATTCAGTTTTTTCAAGATATTGAGTATTGATTTCAAACGGATAAGTATGTTTGAAATGCATGCCTGGGCTACCTGGGAGGGGTCTGCTATTTACACTGATAAACAAACTGTAGTACAGCCCCGTAATTATGTTCCTTTTCCCCATTACGGACATTACGGGGCCAGAAAATAGTTGATAATCGTCCATGACAGGTAAAATGGCGACCATGAAGGGACACACACAACACATTGGTAACCAGCAGAAGGCATGGCAGAGTTATCTGCAGGCATATGACAATGGATGAATAAAGTGGGTGATGAAAATCTAGAAGCACCTGGCTGAAGGGGGTAACTATTCAAATTGTTAAACATTTCAATGGGAGAGGGTCTCATTATTATGTCGCAGTAAATCTATAGCAAGGCTAAACAAAGGTCCTTACTACTCAGAATTACAAGATAAGCAGTCATTTGAATGCATATGTCTTAAAAGTACACGTGTTTCTTTCCCTACCTGTGTCCACATTAATAAAGCCAGGAAAGCTGGTCCAAAGCCTGTTGCAGAATACGCTGTATCCAGTTGGAATCCCCATGGAAGGCTGTCCCAGAAGCACAAGCAACAGGACCAGATTTGCATTATGGACTTTCGTACTATTATTGACTATTGAGAACTAAGATCCTGATTTTTTTTTCTGTAGTTTGGTCTCTTATTATTTATTTTTTTTATTATGGAATCATTACATCCAGAACAAGTAATGAACTGCCGATACTGAGATCCAGGAATGTGGGCTGTAGAGACGGAGAGTTTATAGAGTTTTTTTTTTTTTTCTCTCCAACTAGTTTTTAGTTCAGAAAGCAATGACAAAAGCTCAAAAGGAGATTACACCTAAACCATTATTTTATGTGGGGCCTTTGCTTTCTGCAGGCCCCAAGCGGGCACCTGTTGCCTTATGAGTTTATGTGTAATCTCCATTACTGTCTTGCCTGATGAGGAGTTATGTATAAATCTCCTATAATAATTGTAAATAGATGGATGTAAATATTTATTTCTCTTACGTCCTCCGACAGTCGCCGCCGCCTCTAAGTCATCACTATTGGGTATTGACTTCCGCTCCGCAGGAGTAGCTAGGCATAAGACTTAGTCAAAAAGAACAAAGGCATTTACATATACACACCCATGGGGGCTGTCCCACTAGGTCAATACCCCCCTGCAGTGACCACTCCCAACTCAGTTTCTTTCTGCCTAGCGTCAGGAGTAGTTAGGCTTCCCTGTGCTGGGGCTACAGTCTTAGCCTATCTAATCTTTTTTTATTTGATTTTCTTTGAAAATGTCAGTTTTTTCTTTGATTTACTAGCTGTTTATTTGTCAGCTTTAGTTTAGTCGATTCTTCGGATGAAGATGGATTCATGCGGTGCTGGGATTCGGACTGGCCGCCCTGGTTCTCCAGGGCAAGAGGGTCAGATGGACCCCCAGCCCGCCATCGAGCGTTCAGCCTTGGTTCGTCCTGGCACTATGAACGACCCATCCCTGCTCGCAGCAGGGATGCAGCCGTGAGGTGGCTACCTCACTGGACTCATCTGCGATACTGCAGTGAAATGTCCCTGGCTAACGGCATTCCCTGTCAGATGAGGACAGCGGCTTTCCGTTCTGAGAGGCTCCCCACGCCATCTGGTACAGGTAAGTACTTCTGTGTGGGGTGGCAGTCCTGTGTTGCTGTGTGTTCCCCATGTCTGTGCCGGTGTGGGCCTCCCTGTTTGGTGATCCCTGTGGGGTCTTTTTTTGCACATTCACTGCGATGCTGTGTGTTTGTGGGAGCCCCTTTCCCTGTGTCACTTAGGTGTTTTCACTGGGGGTGCAGACTGTGTGTGGCGGCCGCACCGGGGTGAAACCGCGCGGTCCGCTATTTTAGGTATGGGCAAGCATGTTTGGCTTCACTATGGGCATCACTATATGCTGTTTTGGCGCCATCCGACGCCATTTTGCGGTGGCAAAACGATCGGTCCGACCGCATGTTAAGCGGCCATTTTGCCGGAGCCTTTCCATTCAGTCCTATGGGGCAGCCATTTTCCCTGAGTCATTGCAGCTTATAATTCAGCCTTTTCTGTCATCACTTCCTTTTCCTCTGAGGCAGCGACATCGGTGGTAACACTCTGCGGGGCTCTGCAGACTATCTCTCTCACCCCTCTGTGTTTTTCATTTCTGGCTCAGTTTTTTCGCCTGTTTGGGGGTCTTTTGTCACTGTACCTGTAGCGGTGGGCTGCGCACTCCGCATCGGTTTTAAAGGTGCAGTACCAAATTTTTTTGCACTGTTGCTTCATCTTGGGCAATGGATTCTCAGGACAGCAAATTCCCCCCAGCTTTGGTGGGGGGCCCTGGTTCTCCTGTGGCCCCTCTGAAACCTGATTTGGCCGCTGTAGTGGCGACCTTGGTGTCCAATATGGAAATGCTGATGGCTGAACATGCTGCTAGGAAGAGGCCCAGATTGTCTCTCTCCTCTGATTCAGATGGTGATATGGCTGCTCCGGCTAGCGTGCCCTTTTCAGGGTCTCGCTCATCCTTAGACCCGCTGGGGTCTGAGGGGGAGGCTGAAGTGGAGGGGGTCGATACTTCCTCCCCGGGGTCGCCTGAAGAGCGCGCGACCATGGGTAAATTGATTGTTTCTGTAAAGGAAACACTACATTTGGAGGATGAGCCCAGTCCTCCGGGCATTGTGTCCTCATTTGGGACACACAGGACCCGCAAGTCGGCGTAGGTTTTTCCCTGCCCCGCTGAGTTTCATTACACTGTTAATGAACTGTGGCGCACCTTAAAACATCATTCCTGGTACCTAGTCAGTTCAAATTGCTTTATCCTTTTGCGCCGGCTATGGAATCACAATGGTGTGTGCCTCCGCAGGTAGATCACACTGTGGCAGTCTTAAACAAGGCTACCTTGGTTCCTTCAGAGGATACCCCGGTTTTTCGGGATCCCACGGACCGGCGGTTGGAGTCTCTAGCCCGCCATTTCTATACGGTGGCGGGCTCGTTGCTCAAACCCATTTTCGCATCCGTTTTGGTGGCTCAGGCGGTGGCTGCTTGGACTAAGGTGCTTAGGAGCAACCTCGTGTCTGATGCTGTTCCACCTGCCTGGCTGGATATGGTGGATCAAATTCACCAAGGAATCATGTATTTGTGTGATGCGGCGCGCCTATCTAGTGTCTCCGTGCTTAACCGTCGACTGATCTGGCTGAAGAGCTGGTCAGCTGACCAGTCCTCGCGGAAAACAGTTGCTGATTTTCCCTATGCTGGTTCTCGCCTTTTTGGCGACGCATTGGATACCCTGGAAAAAGGCGTCAGAGGGGGCAAGAGCACATTGCTGCCCCAGAACCCGAAGAACAAGTCCTTTCGTGGCAAGCGGGGGTTCTGTGTCTCGATCCACTCAGGGGTCCTTTCGTGCCTTTCGAAACCAATCCAACCTTGGCTGCTCTGGGTTTCGGACAGGTGGGTTCAGGAAATCATTCGATCAGGATACAAGTTCGAATTCCTATCCCGGCCAGGGAACATGTTTTTTGCCTCCTGGGCGTCTGCAGGATCTGCACCAAGCGGTGCAGGACCTTCCTGCTCAGGGGGTGATTGTCCCGGTGCCTCATCGGGACAGGTTTCGAGGATTTTATTCAAATCTGTTCACTGTACCCAGGAAGGAGGGCAAAGTACGTCCTATCCTGGACCTGAAAGCGCTGAACCGCTTTATGCGCGTTCGAAAGTTCCGTATGGAGTCTCTCCGTTCGGTGGTGGCCTCCCTGAGTCCAGGAGAATTCCTGGCCTTGATAGATCTGAAGGATGTGTACCTGCACATCCCCATTTTCGAGGGTCACCAGAGGTACCTTTGGTTTGCTATCGCAGAGGACCACTATCAGTTTGTGGCGTTACCTTTCGGTCTCGCTTCGGCTCCAAGGGTTTTTACCAAGGTGCTGGCGCCGGTTCTGGGCCTGTTGAGGGCACAGGGCATTGCGGTCTTTGGGTACCTAGACGATCTTCTTCTGAGATCGAGTGTCAGCCAAGACCTTCTGCACGATCTGTCCACCACGGTGCAGACGCTACAAGAGTTCGGTTGGACTATAAACGTTCAGAAATCGACGTCTCCATCGGTTCGCCTTCCCTATCTGGGAATGATCATGGACTCTGCTCAGGCGAAGGTGTTATTGCCGGAGGACAAGCTCCGGACCTTACAGACCCAGGTCAGGTCCCTCAGGGACAATCAGTCCTCGTCACTCAGGACCTGTATGTGAGGCCTGGGGTTGATGGTTTCCGCCTTCGAGGCGATACCCTTTGCTCAGTTTCACACGCGGGCTCTCCAGGCAAGGATCCTGGCCAGGTGGGACAGAGTCCCTCAGTCCCTGGATTTGAGTGTCTCATTGAGTCGTCAGACCAGATTGGCTCTTCTGTGGTGGCTCCAGTCCCCGGCGGTGTCGGAGGGCAAGTCCTTCCGTCCGTTGTTGTGGACGGTGATTACCACGGATGCCAGCCTGTCGGGCTGGGGTGGAGTCCTGGGCAACCTGTCTGCCCAGGGCACTTGGTCGAAGGAGGAGTCCTCCTTTCGGATAAATGTGCTGGAATTGAGAGCGATAAAACTCTTTCTCTTCCAGTGCTTGGACCGACTTCGGGGCCGTCCTGTTCGGGTACAGACGGACAATGCTACCGCAGTGGCTTACATCAACCACCAAGGGGGCACCAGGAGTGCCCGGGAGGTGACCGACATTTTGCCTTGGGCCGAGACTCATGTCCCGGCTATTTCAGCAGTTCACATTCCGGGTGTGGAGAATTGGCAGGCTGACTATCTGAGCCGCCAGACCCTGGACCAGGGGGAATGGTCCCTACACCTGGAGGTCTTCCAAATGCTGTGTGCGAAGTGGGGATCCCCAGACGTGGATCTGTTTGCATCTTGTCTAAACCACAAGGTGGAAAGGTTCGTGGCAAGAACGCGTGATCCTCTGGCAGACGCCTCGGATGCATTTATGGCCCCTTGGCATCAGTATCGTCTGATGTATGCCTTTCCTCAGTTGCTGTCTAGGTTCCTCCGCAGGTTGGCCTCGGAACCGCACCCGGTGATTCTGGTGGCACCGGTCTGGCCACGCCGACGTTGTTCACCTGGCAGTGGCGCCTCCATGGCGGCTACCACTGCGGGAAGATCTCCTGTCACAGGGTCCGATCTTCCATCCTGCTTTACAGTCGCTGGCTTTAACGGCCTGGCTGTTGAGACCCAGGTCTTAAGGGATAGGGGTCTCTCCCCTGAGGTCATCCCTACCCTTGTCAAGGCTAGGAAATCCTCTTCTGGTAAGATCTATTACCGTACCTGGAAGGCTTATTTCGCCTGGTGTGAGTCCAGGGGGTTCTCCCCTCGCTCGTACTCGGTGTCGACAGTGCTGGCCTTCCTCCAGTCTGGGATGGACCAGCGTCTGGCGCTGGCCACAATCAAGGGCCAGGTGTCCGCACTGCCTATTCTTTTCCAACGCCCCGTGGCGTCTCATTCCTTGGTTCGCACCTTCATTCAAGGTGTGCGACATTTGGCTCCTCCCAGGAAGGAGCCCTTACCTCCATGGGACTTGAACTTGGTTCTGTCCGAGTTACAGCGTGATCCGTTTGAAAACATACGGAAGATATCGTTGCCTCTGCTGTCCAAGAAGGTTGCCTTTTTGGTGGCAATCACTTTGGCTCGCAGAGTGTCGGAACTGGCGGCATTGTCTTGCCGTTCCCCGTACTTGGTGATTCATGAGGATAAGGTCGTCTTGCGTCCACCCCCTTCCTTTCTTCCTAAGGTGATCTCTGAGTTTCACCTTAATGAGGACATTGTCCTGCCTTCGCTTTGTACGAAGCCTAAGCATCCTAAGGAGTTTGCTCTGCATTCCTTGGATGTTGTCAGGGCGATCAGGGTTTACCTGTCGTCTACGGAATCCTTTCGGAAGACGGATTCCCTCTTTGTCCTTCCTGAGGGACCTCGGAAGGGCATGGCTGCGTCCGCAGCGACTATTTCCAAATGGATCAGACAGACCATTGAACAGGCTTATGTCTTGAAGGAACGGGTTCCACCCTTCCCTGTTAAGGCGCACTCTACTAGATCTGTGAGTGCGTCCTGGGCCTATTGGCATCGTGCCTCTGTGGCACAGGTGTGCAAAGCTGTGACTTGGTCGTCGGTGCACACCTTTTCCAAATTCTACAAGGTAGATGTTCTGGCATCAGCTGATGCCTCCTTTGGCCGCAAAGGTTCTCAGTGCGGCAGTGCCATGAAGGACCCTCGTTTTTCTCTGGGTCCCTGGCTGTTGGTATTTGCTTTCCTGGGCGGTTGCTCCTGTTGAGCATTGTTTTCTGTTGCCCAGAAGGTTCTCTTACTGTGCATGTAAGGTTCCTTTCTCTGACGTGGGTACTGCATTGCCTTTTCTACCGTTGCGTCTCCCACCCCTCATGTCTACACTGCTTTGGGACATCCCAATAGTGATGACTTAGAGGCGGCAGCAACTGTCGGAGGACGTAAGAGAAAACGGAATATTTGTAAAATCTTACCTGTAAAATTCCTTTCTCCGAGTCCTCCGACAGTCGCCGCCCCCGCCCCCTCTTTTGGCATTGTCTTATTACCTACTGCTATGCTACCAAACTGAGTTGGGAGTGGTCACTGCAGGGGGGTATTGACCTAGTGGGACAGCCACCATGGGTGTGTATATGCAAATGCCTTTGTTCTTTTTGACTAAGTCTTATGCCTAGCTACTCCTGCGGAGCGGAAGTCAATACCCAATAGTGATAACTTAGAGGCCGCAGCGACTGTCGGAGGAATTTTACAGGTAAGATTTTACAAAAATTCAGTTTTTTCAAGATATTGAGTATTGATTTCAAACGGATAAGTATGTTTGAAATGCATGCCTGGGCCACCTGGGAGGGGTCTGCTATTTACACTGATAAACAAACTGTAGTACAGCCTCGTAATTATGTTCCTTTTCCCCAGACATTACGGGGCCAGAAAATAATTGATAATCGTCCATGACAGGTCATTCCTTTATCTTGCCTCTACTTCAAAGACTGTCCCTTTAGATATGTAATGAAGGTGGTTGGCTGCCCAAGGATGGACAATTTGGCCCAGGAGACGACCTAGCATGATTAATCCCCCCCCCCCCCCAGAGAGGAGGACTATCGAGAGGCTGAGTTATGCTAAAATATAGGGGATGGGGCAATTTGCCCAATCCTGAATAATATACGCCCAAAGGGAGGAGAAGGGTAAGATTGCTACACCAATCAGAATGGCTCTGAGCAAGGCGAGATGGGTCTATATTAATATAGGTGAGGAGAGAGATCACTCTCTTGCAAGCAGACTAGGATGAAGATACTGGGGATGGTAAATATAGACTATACCTCTCACACTTAGAATGTATACATGCTTTTTCTCTTTAGTGTTTGAATACACATGGCAGGCACCGTGCCTGAAGTGAAAAGGTAACTTAACTCCATGCTCAATACATACATGGTATTGTAAATAGGGCTATTGTGGGTGATTTGTAAATAACATTGAAAGCCAAGGGCTCTGTACTAACAATGTGTTGTAAATACTGTTTAGTGTGTAATTTGTGTATATATATATATATATATATATATATATATTTATTATGTAACCCTTTCAATAAATGTGTATTGCTGATTGAACTACCTCTTTTGTGTAAAGATCTCTCTGGATCTAGATGTGTATAGATAGGTGCATGCTACTACAATAATTGGGGTGTATGCACAGGTACACATAACAAAAGGCAACAAGGTGCTAGACTGCTGGTGCAAATACAGAAGTTCCCCCGTGTCCATTCACATGGTAGTGGCGTCTCTACGTCAGGGGTATTTCTTCTCACTTCTATCAGCATCAAGGATGCCTACCTGCACATTCTAATATGCACCGGTCACAAACGCTTCCTCCGTTTTGCTGTGGGGGAGGAGCATTATCAGTTTGTGGTGTGGACCTTTGGTCTCCCCTCCATTCCTGGAGTCTTCACAAAAGTGTTGGCCCCGGTGCTGGCATTGAGTCAGCGGGGGGATTGCGGTACTGGGGTACCTGGACGATCTTATTTTGCGAGCCGAGTCTCCGCCAGCTCTGATGGACAAATGGAGGTTGCTTTGCGAACTCTGAGGGAGTCCGGGTGGATTCTTAACCTTCAGGAGTCTGTTTTGGTTCTGTCCATAAAAACTGGACTGTAAGGACAGACCTTGTCCCAATAGGTGGGTCAAAATAATATAACAAAATGAATGACAGTGAATACGATGAATAGATCCAAAATAATGCACAATCATTCAAATATATATCTAAAGGGTGAGTCCATAAATAAATAGTGAATGTCCAAAAACATGTTCATCCAACATGCATGTGAAAAAGAATCCAAATGTGCAAAATTCAATATAATAGATGTGGGCAGCGAAGACCTCCACCGTGATTGAATAAGCCCCTTACCAGATGAGACAACACAAGGGCGTAAGTGTTATTTGATCCAGTGGTGGTACCCAGGAAAGGTAAAAACACCCAAGTCCTTCTCTCCAAGAGGGAAGAGCAGGTCAGCCTCTTACCGGATGATGCTTGGTTCTAGGCAAAAAAGGAATAAACTTCCGCCTGTAAAGGGTGCTCGTCCTGGTTCCTGGGATGACTGGATCTATTGACTCTGGTCATAGGATAAAGTTCCCCCGGTATCCAAAAAAAGAAAACCGCTGATCAGTAATGCCACATAAATTTAAAAAGGGGAAATAAATTAAAACCCTGGCAGTAAAAACATCCGGAAGTAGATCTTATAGTAATGCCTCCAATGTTGATACAATGTTGATACAAGTAAATATTGATATGGACATTCTAAAATCATATGAATAAAATAGAAATTACACATATGCATGAATTCATTGCTGAAGAATGTGTTCTAGAGTGCAATGACTTAAGAGGACCTTCCCAAACGGCCCCATATGGAAATATAATGTAGCCCATGAGGTGGGAGTACCTAGCAATGGGGGGATTTCCTCGCCTCTATTGACATCAAGTATGCCTACCTTCAAATTCCAATATGTGCCAGTCACCAGTGTTTTCTCCGCTGGAAGTCGCTGGAAGGAAAAAGCCTTGCCGGGGGACAAACCTGGCTGGCGAAACTCGATCTTGTAGCCAGACCGAATAAATTTGTGGACCCACTTGTCTTGCACCAGGGCTCTCTGCTTGCCAGACAAGGTTTGTTTGGATCCCCCAGAGGAGGCCCTGAAAGGCTGAAAGCCCTTGTCAGTAAACCTTGAGGGACAAAAAAAACTTCTTATGAGCCGAGAAGTAAGGTCCATGTCTTTGACCAGGTTCCTTGCCCTTGGTAGCCTGCGGAAGAAAAGTACTCTTCCCCCTGAGAGACCTTTAATGATGTCATCCAGGGTACCGCCAAACAGGCAATCTCCTTGAAAATGAAGATCAGTCAGTGTCCTTTTAGAAGTCTGGTCTGCAGACCAGCACGTGAGCCAAAAGATAAGCTGAAGAACCACTGCCAAAACAGAGCCGAGCCACTAGGGGAGCCACGTCCAAAGAGGAATCACAGATAAACTGAAACCCCTGGACCAGCTAATCCACCAGCTCAGCAGAGGCAGGGGGGAGCTGTTCTCCCTCCAGGTCTTGGCATAAGATTTTAGCCCACTCGGTCAGAGTTTGTGACACCAGAGCAATGGTGAATACCAGTCTCATTGCCGAACTAGCCAGAGTGTACATATTGCCGGTCACAGCCTTCGCCTTTCTGTCAGCCAGATCCTTAAAGGCTGGGGACTCTTCAACCAGAATCATGGTTACCTTGTTTAAGCTGGAAACCAGAGGGTCCACCACTGGTGGAACAGTCCACTTTTTAGGAAGGGACTCCTCATAGGGATAAAGCCTAGTAAAGCGCTTAGGGACCATGCAGGGACGCTTTGGTTGTCCCCAATCTATAGTGACAATTCTGTCAAAATAGGCAGAGAAAGGAAACACCTTTGCCGCTCTGGATGGCTTGTGAGTGCCAAAGGGAACCTGCGCCTCAGTCACAGTTGCAGCTGCGTCCTCCATCTTCAGGGTTTCACGCACATACACAGTGCCTCCACCAGCGCCTTTTCATGCACAGATGCAGACGTAGAGGAATCATCTTCACTATCAGAGGATTCTGGGCTTGAGGATGCAGACCCAGCAGGGTGACCGAAGGGGGTGGGGGGCTTGTTGCCAGGCCGTTGTCTGAAAGCCACCTCCACCCGGGACACAAAGGACTCCAGGACCGCCGTCAGTGCATTGATGGATGGTCGGGACCCGGAGGATCCAGGAGTCCACAGCAGGGGATAAGGGGGGACTCCCACTGCAGAAATCGCCACCCACAGGGCTCCACTGTCATTGCTGCCACTGTTTTCAATGACAAAACCACAACAAAACGACCAGACTACACAAACATGGCCACTGTGTATAGAAACACACAGGCTACAACAAAATGGCGGCCCCATGAGGCTTACAGGGACCCAGGAGAAAACCCAGACCTCAAGGACAGATCCAGGCAGGATGGGGGGTCCTGATAGGAGCCCCCACTAGATACAACCCCCCCCCCGCACAGTCAATTGTCCATTTGGGTGCACCCCCCCCGACCCCATCACCAGCCAGTGCCCTACCCCTAGCCCAGGAGGTGGACCAGATCACCCAAACAGCCCAAGCATATGTGGAGGGGGACACTGGAAAGGGCGGGTGCCTGACGGGAAGTAAGGGAACCCAGGGGCTTGACCGTACCAAGGAGCCATGAAAAAATTTCTATCTAATAAGAAAAAAATTGCCAGGACCAAAGATCCCAGCAAGAAACTAGGTCCTTACTCCTGACTAGGCAGAAAAAAATTGAGTGCCTATAGCAGAGAGAGGGAGTATACCCCCTGGGAGTGCCCATGGGCGTAGCCAGACTTTTTTTCTGCCTATTGTCCTACTCCTGTAGGGGGCAGCATAACCCAACTGTTATGAGTTCAGAAGCGGTGTCCGTCAAAGAACGAAAGAGATTAAATGTACATTTTTTTTTTACATACACCCATGGACAAAAGTTTTGAGAATGACAAAATAATTTTCAAAGTCTGCTACCTCAGTTTTTAGGATGACAATTTGCATATACTTCAGAATATTAAGAGTGATCAGATGAATTGCAATTAATTACAAAGTCCCTCTTTGCCATGAAAATTACCTTGATCCCTTAAACATTTCCGCTGCTTTTGTGAAGAAACCCAGCAAATGCCAGGACCATCTCCTGCAGTTGATTCAGCTGCGAGATCGGGCACCATTAGTGCAGAGCTTACTCAGGAATGGCAGCAGGCAGGTGTGAGTGCATCTGCATGCACAGTGAGGCAAAAAACGTTTGGAGGATGGCCTGGTGTCAAAGGCAGCAAAGAAGCCAAAAGATACAGGGATTGGACTGCTGAGGACTAAAGCCATTTTCTCTGATGAATCCCCTTTCTGATTCGGCCAACCCGGAAAAAAACATTGTCTGACGAAGAAAAAGTGAGCGCTACCATCAGTTCTTTGTCATGCCAACAGTAAAGCATCCTGAGACCATTCATGTGTGGGGTTGTTTCTCAGCCAAGGGTGTGGGCTCACTCACAGTTTTGCCTTAAAGCACAGTCAGCAATAAAGAATGGTACAAAGACATCCTCCAAGAGCAACTTCTCCCAACCATACAAGCACAGCTTGGTGATGAACAATGTCTTTTCCAGCATGATGGAGCACCTTGCCATAAGGCAAAAATTGATAACTAATTGGCTTGGGGAACAAAGCATAGATATTTTGGGTACATGGCCAGAAATCCCCCCCCACCTCAATCCTCAAGAGGTGGGTGAACAAAACCCCCCCAAATTCTGATAAACTCTAATGATTGATTATGGAAGAATGGGCTGCCATCAGTCAGGATGTGGCCCAGAAGTCAACTGAAACCATGCCAGGGCGAATTGCAGAGGTCTTGAAAAAGAAGGGTCAACACTGCAAATACTGACTCTGCCTACACTTAATGTAATTGTCAAGCTTTTGACACTTAACCCTCCTCTTATGTTAGGGTCAGAACCGACCCGGTTTCATTTTTGAATGTCTATAAGCATCACATAAATTTGTTTATTGCATCAAGATTTTTTTACTTTGTCAGGAACCTCTATTTAAACAATGTAATAGAAAAAGAATCCTTTTCACTAAATTATAAAATACTGTGGTGAAAATTAAGACGTTTATGGTGTTAGGGTCAATTCTGACCCAGTTATAATATAGGATTTTAGGACACTAATAAGTTCCAAAACTAAAATCATAAACACTCTCTCTGCTTAGTAACACTGACAGCCAATCACCTCTCAACCCTGTGAGCTGTAGTTAGGGAGGGGCCTATCTCTTTGCCTGCTTCTCTAAATAAAGTAAAGAAACATAGGACCAATACATTTCAGAGTTGCTGACTTTACTTTACCATTTTTTAAATTTGAAAATGAGAGGTATGCTATCAAAAGAAAGGTCTAAGGGGTCACACTAAAAATATTAAAACCAATCTTTTCAAGGATAAAGAAGCCTAACAAGGTAACCAAGATTTAAGAAACAAATTGGATGATAAATAATTGTTCCGAGGGTATTTTATGGCTGATTTAAGACACGGGTCAAAACCGACCCGTTAACATCATGGATAGTAACAGAAAGCGAACATAAGAGGAGGGTTAAGTGGTTATAATTATGCTTCAGTATACAATAGTAACATCTGACAAAAAGATCTAAAAACACCAAAGCAGCAGACTTTGTGAAAATTAATGATTGTGTCATTCTCAAAACTTTTGGCCACAGCTGTACTCTCTCCCCACTCTATCCCTGATCACCGCCACACCAGTCGTATGATAAAGCTGTACTGCAATGGTGACAGTATGTGTGTAAAAAAAAAAGTGAAAAACCCCCCAAATGTTATTTAATTTCTTAATTTTGCCAAAAATTACAACTTCAAAAAACTCACCATGCCTTACTAAATATCTGTCTACTTTCGAAAAGGGGGTAATTTAGGGGGTATTTGTACTGTCCTTGCATTTTAGGGGCATCAAGAAATTAGATCTTCATCAGTACATCAGGACTGATCATTTTGAAATATATATTCCATAGTTTGTAGAGTCGCTATAACTTTCACACAAACCAATTAAGGCCCCTTGTGCAACTTGTCCTGCGACTTGGGACTGCAAAGTCGCATGACAAGTCGTATTCCATGATTTCCAATTAGAACCATTCTTATCTGTGCCACTTCAAAGTAGTCCCTGCACTACTTTGGTCCGACTTTGATGCGTTTTGAAGTCCGCAGACCTCAAGATTACCCAGGCATTGCTTCAAGTCCAGACAAAATCGCTTCTGCTTTACAGGCGTAGGATTACATGGACATAAGGATACAAGATGAACAGAGATTGCTGTAGGGCTTCTCGATCACCTAGTTTCAGTTTATCAGATGAATGGGGCTGTGATGAGAGCCACCAAGTGGTTGGTACCACGAGATGCCTGAACTTTGACACTACAGTTTAATTGAACTTCTGACAGATTTACAATCCTAAATTAACAGGTTAGTTCACCTTTAAAAATAGTTTCAGTACAGGGGCCCAATTAAGTTTCAGTTCATTGCATAGAAATGTTTCCCCCTGTATGTACATTATATTTAGTAAAACAGCTTCTGCTGTGTAGAAAATTCTAAAGATACCAATTATTGGCAGTAGGGGTCTGAGCACCTGACTTCGGAACATTATTTTTCAGTTATGTTTCTATAGCTTTTTCCCAATGAAATTCTCCAAAAATAAACAGTAAGCTTAGCAGGAAGGGGCTTTGCCAAGCCTCAGCTGGTTGGACCTCTGGTTTGTTTAAATATTAGTGACTTCCTTCAAACTATGATCCAACTGGCCCAACCATTTACTAGACATGGTTACAGATACTGTTTGTTAGAAATTAATACTTTTTAAAGTAACCAGCCTTTAAAGAATTTAATTAAAAAAAAGTTTTATTATATATTTATGTATATAATATATTTATGTACAAGACCAAAACTCTTTATACATGTTAAAATATCAAATTACAGAGCAAATAACAATACTGTCCAAAATATTTTTTTCCTCTATGAACATTAAAAGTACACATAAAAAAAAATAAAAAACACAAAAAGGAGTTCTCCTTTTCTAGTGCTTCCAAAGCACAGCGAGTGCAAGGCCACCTGACGAGTCTCCGTCCTGCCCACAGGATGAAAGAAGTCGGGGACCTGGGGAGTCTCAGGTGCACTTTCTTAAAGTCTGTAGACAAAACAGAAGAGAGTCTGAGGTAGTTTGTTTAGTGACTCATAGGGGGAATACAGTCACGGGGCTGTCTAATGTCTCAATACAAAACAGCAGCCTATTCTGAAAACGGGACAAGCTACCTCATGTACTCAAAGATGCACCAAGAAAAGGCCACCACTAAGACCATAGGCAGGCAACTGCTGGCTCTCGAGCTGTTGAACTACAAAAGACCAAGTATGCTCAACCTGAGCAGCTAATTATTATGAAGGGCTTAGTTTCTCATGGGTTGCACTAGACTTTGAAAACTCAACAACTGGAGAACCATCACTTGGCTGCTTCTGATAAGGGTGGTAGCCTGTGCTTGAGCATTGTTTTGCCTTTTGCTTCATCAAGTGCTGTCTATGGCATTAAAAATAACTGACAATTGAGTATGATCATCACCTGTTGGAGGGTCACCAAGGGTTATCTTCAGCCTGCTCAGCAGGCAGCACCCTCCACACAGAACAAGCCTCATAGTTCATACTAAGTCCTGAAGCCCAGATCAGCTTCTTAATCGTTGTCACTCTGTCTCCGGCCATAAAGTGCCCCGAGATGCAAGGTGTTGGAGGAGGTCACCATGTCCTCTTTCTTTCTTCTGTGACAGCAAACTCATCCCTGGTCCACATTTTCTTATGAAAATACTGCTATCTGCTGTTGACGTGGTTTACCATTTTTGGCATACCATTTGACCAGTTCAGAAAGATATCGTTCCAAGTGTTGGATTAACACTCTCTTTTTAAATCTAAAGAGAAAGAACATAGTTATTTTTTTTATAATTTTTCACACCTAACTTCCAAGGTGACCACTTCAACACAAAAAAAAAAATAGCAGTGTGCGTTAAACTTTCTTCTTTTTAAGTATTTCAACTAAGCCTTGGATGTTTAACAGATGTAATTCATTTTGAAATTGTGGTAGCAGTTAACCACTTTAAGACCAGGCCCATTTTTTTGACACTTGGTGTTTACAAGCTAAAATCATTTTTTTGCTAGAAAACTACTTAGAACCCCAAACATTATATATATTTTTTTTCAGAAGAGACCGTAGAGAATAAAACGGAGATTGTTGCAACATTTTTTATCACACCATATTTGCGCAGCAGTCTTCCAAACGCAACTTTTTTTTGGAAAAAATTCACTTTTTTAAATTAAAAAATGAGAAAACAGTAAAGTTAGCCCAATTTTTTTCCATAATGTGAAAGAAAATGTTACGCCGAGTAAATAGATACCAAAAATGTCATGCTTCATATTTGCGCACGCTCGCGGAATGGCGACAAACTTTGGTACTTAAAAATCCCCATAGGCGACACTTTAAAAATTTCTACAGGTTACCAGCTTAGAGTTACAGAGGAGTCTAGGGCTCAAATTGTTGCTCGCGCTGTAACGATCGCGGCGAAACCTCACATGTGTGGTTTGAACACTGTTTATATATGTGGGCGGGACTTCCGTATACGTTCGCTTCTGCGCACGAGCTAACAGGGACAGGGCACTTTAATTTTTTGTTTTTCCTATTTATTTTATTATTTAATATTAATTTGATCATTTTTATCCCTATTACAAGGAATGTAAACATTCCTTGCAATAGAAATAGGCATGACAGGACCTCTTTATTGTGAGATATGGGGTCAAAAAGACCCCAGACCTCACAAGTACACTTAAAAAAAAAAAAAAAAAGTTGGGAAAAAAAAATAATAATAAAAAAATAATAATAATAATAATAAAAAAATCGGCCCTTTAAACCGGTTGCTAGGCAACGATGTTTGACATTGCTCCAGTCCTCCAAGACCATAGAGTCGAGTGAGGGCCATCTCGACTACCTGTCTCAGAGGATCCGGGACCGGATCGTTTTCCCCGCTGCCCGTGGGTCCAGTAAGCGGGGAAAATGGCCGGGACGTGGCGGGGCACCTCTTCCGGGGCACCGTTATCAGAAAGCCGATCGCCCGCTGTTAAAAAAAAAAAATACCGGGGTAATGGCAGCTATCTGCTGCGATAACCCCAGTATTAAGCGTCAAAGGACCGACGTAAATTAGACGGCGGGCGGTCGGTAAGTGGTTAAATCACTCATTTGCTTCTTGCATCTCTCTGGGATTTGGCTGCTTAGATCTCTGCACCCAAGTTCCCAATATAGGACATATGCTATGGCTATCACATAAGGCTCACTTACATTCAAGGATATTTATATTTAACCACTTGCCTACTGGGCATTTTTATCCACTTCCTGCCTAGGCCAATTTTCAGCTTTCAGTGCTGTCGCACTTTGAATGACAATTGTGCACTCATGCAACACTGTACCCAGACTAAATTTTTATAATTTTTTTGAGATAGAGCTTTGTTTTGGAGGTATTTAATCACCGCTGTTTTTTTTTTTTTTTTGCCAAACAAACAAAAAAAAAAGACCAAATATGTTGAAGAAAAAAAAAAAATGGATTTTTGTAAAATCTTACCGTAAAATCCTTTTCTCTTAAGCTCATTGACAGACGTAGTCCTCGTTGATTAATAACAACTCGGGTTATACTGCCCTCTACAGGAGTAGGACTAGACAGGAAAGAAAACATTCTGGCCACACCCTAGGGGCAGTCCCAGAGGGTATATCCTCTCACTTCCTGCTACAGCAAATCAGTTATGTCACAAAGCAGTGTTTAGAGAATTTAACCCAACCCAACTCAAAAACAGAGGGGCGGGTACTACGTCTGTCAATGAGCTTAAGAGAAAAGGATTTTACGGTAAGATTTTACAAAAATCTATTTTTCTCTGTCGCTCATTGACAGACGTAGTCCTCGTTGATTAATAACAACTCGGGACGTCCCAAAGCAGTGCCACAAATGAGGGGTGGGATAACAGAAATCAAAATCCAGAAGGCCCAACCGGAGCCAACCAGAAGTATCAAGGACTCATCGAGCAAAAAGATGAGACCTAAGTGAAAAAACCCAACAAACCCTCGAGGTAGACCAACGGTCTCCTCAAATTGCGGCCTGCAAAACCTTGCGGCCAAATGAGGCATCCGACGATGCCATCACATCAACTTTATAAAATTTTGTAAAGGTATGAACCGACAATCAAGTAATCGCCTTGAAAACCTGGACCCCTGACGCCTGATGGCGGTAGGCCCAGGAAGTCCTGAGCGCCCGAATAGAGTGCGCCTTAACAGGGAACGGAGGATTCCGACCCTTACATAGAATAAGCCTGTACCCACTGTCTGTCTAATCCATTTGGAGATAGTCGCGGCAGAAGCAGGCAACCCCTTTCTGGGGCCATCCGTGATCCCAAAAAGTGAATCCGTTTCACGGAACGATTCCGTAGTCTTCAGGTATCCGATTTCATATGAGAAGAATCTCCTCTTTGGAGAATTTGGGTATGAGACTGGGCAAACGGTACTGCCTCTAAGGAGGCGACCATCAATCCCAGCCAGTTGACTGACAGCAACATCCGAATCATTGACTGAATCTTCTGGAGTTTCTCCGCCTGGAGAAACACTCTTGCCAAGGATGTATCCAAAATTAGGCCCAGATAGTTCAGTCTCCCGGTGGGAACCAGGGATGATCTTTGGGAAAAGCAAAGAAAACGCTGATGTCCTGCAAAGATGGGGATATGAAGATAGGCATCCTAAATGTCTATGGACGCCAGGAAATCCCCCTGATGCAGGGAGGCCACCACTGTATGGATGGACTCCATCTCTTCCAAGACCAGAATTGGACGCACCTAGCCCTTTTTCCTGGGCATTTGAAACAGATTTAACTCATAGGTGTACGCAGCCTATTGCATTAGGGTGTGCACCCCAAAGTTTAAATACACATGCATGTGTTTGCCTACATGTACATGGCCCCGATTCATTACTCTCCCTGCTGGCAAAGTGAAATAGAAGTGTGTGGCACTTCTCTTATGGCAGAGCAGGTCCGAGGGAGATCTTTCCCATCTCCTCACTGGCAAACAGAGCGATAATGCTAATGTGCCCTAGGTGATTAGGGTGTGCCCGGGCACACCCGGCACACCCTGTGCGCACGCCTATGGTTCGACTAGAACTCTTCCAAGGAATGAGAACTACCACTGCTTGTTGCATCAAGCTGTTTCCCGCAAAGCTTTTTAAGCGACTCGGGGATGTCGAATATTGGAAGGGAAGAATCGCACCGGTGGAAGTGATCGAAACTCGATCTTGTATCCCGACCATATGACCTTGCGAACCCCTTTATCCGGGATTCTGGAAAGCCCTGGATCCGAAAACGGGTGAAGACGTCACCCCACCCTAGAGATGGGTGGGGCCCATTGTGTCAATCCAACGAGATAACAGTGGCTTTATTTAGTCTGGAAATCGGTGAGTCCACTATTGGTGGTACCGTCCATCTTTGTAATGAGGGATTCCTCAAAATGATACCGCCTAGCAATGCGTTTGGAAATAGCAGGGGCTCGTTTACGGAAGACCCCATTTGGGCAAGGGAAACCCTTCACCATTTTGGTAGGCTTGCTAGTACCAAAAAAGGAATATGAGTCTCAGCTACCTCTGCCGGTGTAACCTCAAGATTCAAGGTTTCCCGGCAATGACCAGCTCAGAATCCGTATCTGAAGTATCAGATGACATAGGGGTAGGCGGGGGTCGCTTTTCTTGACCCCCGTCCCTGACAGGCTACCTCCACCCGGGATACCAAAGACTCCAAAACTGCTGATAATGCATCATCACAAGTGGGGTACTGGAGGGTCCTGCGGCCACTCCGAGGGGATCAGGTGGGGATACATGAGTGGCAGGGTTCATGTAACAAGACACTTGCCAGCAAACACAAAAAAATTAATTGCAAGAAAACTTTTTTAAACTTAGTCCCCCAGCGCAGTAGCGCCCCTCAGTCTACCTGCTTGGACCCCTCAGAAAGAGAGAGAGAGACCCCAAGGCTCACCTGATGCACAGACGTTTCTTATCAACCTGCTTCCAGCACTGTCTGTTACAGACAGGAAGTCTTTGGCTTGCTTTCCCTGGGCCAAGGAGGCGGCTCCGCCCCTTTACACGCCTTCCGGCGCCTCCCAATTACTCCACGAGGTGTTTGGTCACCTCAAACATGGCCGCCCCCATGCTGAAGACACGAGGCTACGCCAATATGGCGGCCTCGTGCGATCTGCAGGAAAATGGCGGCGGCCTGTGTAGGATAGCGGCGGCTTGCAAGCGGCCTGCGGGATGTGTGCATTCGGCCTGTGCGGCCTGCGGGAGGCTGTGTGGCCTGTGGAAGTGACCGGCTTTCTGGAGGGATGGCGATCTGTGGCTGCAGTAACTCAGGCATAGGCATCGGCCTGTGTACACACTAGACAGGTAGGATACCTCTATACCTCAATAGTAATGCCTTTTAGTAGTCTGCCACTGACTTCAGTCACCCTTACAGTCATATAGTGACTTTAGATAGTCAGCTCCCAAACCAAGCCTCCTGGTTTCTATTCACAAAAATCACACTCAAATTGGGGGATCTGTGACCTGTTATAGGATAGAGGGGAGACCCAGAAAACCGAGTGTCCGACCATCCCAGAGAGGGGCCCGCGTCCACCAACAACCCGACAGGGGGAGAGGGGGAACATTCTACTCACCATACCGGAACCAGGCGGGCGCTAACTCCTGACAGAACCCCTCTCCACCGGGGTGGGGGGGCTGTCGACCAATACGGACGCCGTGACTCTGTTGGTCACTGGCGTCCAGGCGAGACGTTTTAACTCGCAGGGTCAGTCCCCGTCCAGTGGGACTATGTCGCGGCCGACCCAGCGCGGAGCTATGGCCTGCACGCGCTCGTAGGCTGAACTGGGGTGACCACTGGATCTCAACATCCAGCCCGTCGCCCAGTTTCAGCGTACTTGCTTGAAGATCTCACAGGAACACTGGAGAAAAAAAGCTGTCTAAAAAAGTATTTCTAAAAAAAAAATCTTGCCAGGACCGAAGATCCTAGCAAGGAATCTAGGTCCTTACTCCTAACTAGACAGAAAAAAACTGATTTGCTGTAGCAGGAAGTGAGAGGATATACCCTCTGGGACTGCCCCTAGGGTGTGGCCAGAACGTTTTCTTTCCTGTCTAGTCCTACTCCTGTAGAGGGCAGTATAACCCGAGTTGTTATTAATCAACGAGGACTACGTCTGTCAATGAGCGACAGAGAAAATGGGATTTTTGACTTAAATCCATTTCTCTGATGTTCATTGCCACTGATCCTCTTAACCATTGGGTTATACTGAAGTAGGACACTAGGCAGAAAAAAAAAGTCTGGCTACGCCTATGGGCAGTCCCAGGGGGTATATTCCCTCTCTCTGCTAAAGTTGCTCAGTTTTGCTACAAGCAGTGTCATTAGAATTACAACTCCACACAGGGGTGGGTGCTGTGTCCATCAATGAACATCAGAGAAATTGATTTTACGGTAATTCAAAAATCCCATTCTCTTTTGTTCATCGACGGACACGGGTCCTGATCTTCTTCACCATTGGGACATCCCAAAGCAGAGTTAAACATGAGGAGTAAGAACTATAAAAAAAAAAAAAAATTCTCAAGGTTAACTATAGCCAACCAGGTAAACAGGAGCTCAACCCAAAACAACTGAAGCTCACCTGAAAAAAAAAAATAATAATAAAATACACCCTCAGAGGACCAGGTCCTCTAACAGCAGCCTGCAAAACCTTGTGGCCAAAGGCTGCCTTGCAAATCTGCGTCACTAACGCTTGATGACGGAAGTTCCAGGAGGCACTAAAAGTTCTAGTAGAATGCTCCTTGAGAGGGAAAGGAGGAACCTGACCTCTGATGCAATAGGTCTGAATCCATCCGGAAATGGTCAAAGAGGAAGCGGACAATCCTTTCAGAGGCCCATCCGTGAGCACAAATGGGGAGTTTGACTTCCTAAAAGACTCCATAGCTGCCAGGTACACCCTAATTGCCCAGACCAGATCCGAAGCATGCAAAACAATTTCCATCGGATGTTTTGGTAACACAATGTCTTCATTCAAATGAAAATCAGAGACAACCTTTGGAAGGGATGACAGACAGGGGCGAAGAACCACCAAGTAAGGTGAACGACAGGATAACGCCGCCATTTCCGACACCCTGCGCGTAGAGGCGATAGCCACAAAGCCTGCCGACTGAGGTAGTCCGCCTGCCAGTTCTCCACCCCTGGAATGTGTACGGTGAAGGGGACTGGAACAAACCGTTCTGTCCACCTTAGAATGCCGGCTACCTTCAGAGCCGCCAGGACACTTGTGCCCCTCTGGTGATTGACATAAGCCACGACCGTGGCATTGTCCGATTGATTGCGCACTAGACATCCCTGAAGACGATCCGTCCAGTGTTCCAGGCACAGCCTGATCGCCCGGAGTTCCAAGACATTGATCGGTAGTCTGAACTCTTCCAGTGTACAGACCCCCTAAGCAGAATTTTTCGCAGGACGCCTCCCCAGCCAGCTGGCATCTGTGGTTACCACTGCCCAATACAAGGGAAGGAAGAATTTGCCCAGCCGAAGCGCTGGAGAACGAAGCCACCATATCAGGGACGCTTTCGTTCCCCGGCTCAGCCGGATCTGTTTGTCCAGAGACTGAGGATTCTTGTCCCATTTGCCCAGTATCTCCCTTTGCAGGGACCTTGTATGAAACCGTGCAAATGGAACCACCTCAAAAGGTAGACATCATCACGTCCAGCACCCGCATGCAAGTCCGGAGGGATGACCATCTGCTGGACAGCAGGAGATGAACTGCAGCCTGCAGTTTATGGAGTTAGTCCAGAGGAAGGAGCACTCTGGCTAAGGCCGAGTCCAGAGTCAGACCCAGATAGTCCAGCTTTGTGGATGGAACCAGAGCAGACTTCTGAAAATTCAGAAACCAGCCAAACTCCCTCAGAGTTTGCATGGTGATCTCCAGGTTTTCCACCAGAGCAGTAGTAGACTCCGCTCGCAGAAGATCGTCATTCAAGTAGCCCAGTACCGCAATCCCCCAGTGGCGTAACAATGCTAGCACCTGGGCCAACACTTTTATGAAGACCCGATGAGCAGAGGCGAGACCAAAGGGTAATGCTCCTCTCCCACGGCAGAGAGAAGGAAGCGCTGGTGACCTACAATGTTAATTTTGGCAGCAAATTTCAAATTTGTTTTAGTCCTAGTCTTTTGACTAAAATGTTTTAGTTTTATTTTAGTCATCTGAATTGCTTTAGTTTTAGTCATATTTTAGTCAACTAAAATCCCATACATTTTAGTCAACTACAAATCAAATGGGTTTAGGTAAATTGTAATGCATTATTTAAACATTTCTCTAGAATTTTAAAACTAGTTATATACTTCGAGTAAAAATCTAACATGTTATTTATGATATTAAGGTTGAACATGCACTACAGACACAGATTTAGCCATTGTGATATACAGTGCCTTGCGAAAGTATTCGGCCCCCTTGAACTTTTTGACCTTTTGCCACATTTCAGGCTTCAAACATAAAGATATAAAACTGTAATTTTTTGTGAAGAATCAACAAGTGGGACACAATCATGAAGTGGAACGAAATTTATTGGATATTTCAAACTTCAGACCAAGTTCGCTTGGATTCACCAGCGGAGTCTCTGAAAGGCTTTAACCCCTTGTCAGAGCCAAGAAGGATGGCCCACATCTACAATGAGGGTCCTTGCCCTTACTAGCCTGCAGAAAAAAGGTACCCCCCCCCCCCGAGACCCTTAATGTCATCCAGGGTAGCTCCAAACAGGCGATATCCTTGAAAAGGAAGATCAGCCAAGGCCTTTTTTAGAAGTCTGGTCCGCAGACCAGCATTTGAGCCAAAAAATACACCGAAGGACCACTGCTGAAACAGAGAGCCTAGCGACTAGGGGAGCCGAATCCAAAGAGGCATCACTGATAAACTGCAGCCCCTGAGCCAACTGGTCCACCAGCTCGGCAAAGGCGGGGGGAGCTGCTCCCCCTCTAGGTTATGGTGTAAAAGCTTAGCCCACTTGGAGTTTGCGCCACCAGTGCAATGGTAAATACCGACCTCAGTGGCAAACCAGTAACAGTGTACATATTGCGGGCCACAGCCTCCGCCTTTCTGTTAGCCGGGTCCTTAAAAGCTGGGGAACTCTTCAACTGGAATCATGGTTGCCTTGTTCAATCTGGAGACCGGAGGGTCCACCAAGGGTGGAACAGTCCACTTTTTATGGGGATACTGCATAGCGAATCGCTTTGGGGCCACAAGCGGATGTTTTGGCCATTCCCACTTTTTAGCGACAGTTCTGTCAAAATAAGTGGGGAAAGGAAACCCCTTGGTCGATGGCTTGTGAGTGCCAAAGGGAACCGATGCCTCCATCGCAGCGTCAGCTGCGTCCTCCATTTTTAAGGTCTCACGCACTGATATAATCAGTGCATACACCAGCGCTTTTTCGTGCGTGGCTACAAGAGTGGAGGAATCACCCTCACTATCTGAGAACTAAGGGCGCGTGGTCACAGACCCAGCAGTGACCCATGCCTGCGGCGGAAAAATGAGATTCAGGATCTGAGGAGACAGACGAGGCAGGGGAAGGTGGGGGGCACTTTTTGCTAGCCCATCGCCCAAAAACCACCTCCACTCGGGACACAAAGGACTCCAGGACCACCGTCAGTGCATCAATGGATGGTTGAGCCCCGTAGGGCCCCGCAGCCTCTGAGAGTGGATCAAGTAGGGAAATGTGCTCCAAGGACTCCATGAGTCAATAGGGGGATCCCACAAAAAAGGTGTAAAAAAACACTGCTAAGGGACACTCCTACCACTCTGACAGCACCACTCGGTCGCCAGTAACAGAGCACCTAATCGATCCTCAGCAGAGAGGGAGAGGAACCCACCAGACTCGCCACCCAGCATAAACAGACACCTGCAGCCACCAGGATAATCTGCACTCCACGTGCAGCGATCAGGAAGTGAAAAGATCAAGGAGTCACCACCAGAGGATGAGGAGGGTTTCCCACCACCAAAATCGCCACCCATATTGCTCCACTGTGATGGCCGCTGCCGTTTTGAATGGAAAACCACTTCAAAATGGCCGTCAGGCTACAGAAACATGGCCGCCGTGCATTGAGCACACAGGCTACAGCAAAATAGCGGCACCGCAAGGCTTCCTAGGACCCAGGAGGGATCCCTAGGCCTCAGAAATACAGACAGGCTGGAAGGGGTGCTCCTGCACACAACCGGTCGCCGGTAGCAGAGCACCCTGCCCCTACCCCAGGAGGTGAACCAGGCCACCCCACAGCCACAGCCTGGGGGGGGGGGGGGGATTGAAAAAAAGATTTTTTTCTGCCTTGTGTCCTACTCCTGTAGGGGGCAGTAAACCCAATGGTTAAGCAGATCAGGAGCTGTGTCCGTCAATGGACAAAAGAGAAAAAAAAGTTTGTTATAAAATCTTGTAATTCATTTTTCTCCTTCACTGATGTACGGTACACTGATAGGCAGCACTTATGGGGAGGCACTGACAATCAGTGCCTCGTTTGTCCGTGCAGATGTCCCTCCTCAGGAATGCCGCCTACCGGCTCTCCTCACACGCTGTCAGTGTGAGGAGAGGAATGCCGATAACCAGAATTTCTGGTTGACGCTGTAATTGGACACAGCTGATCACATGGTAAAGAGCCTACGTCTTAGGCTCTTTACCGTGATCAGTGATGCACTGTGTCCGAGGGACACAACGCACCACCAATCACTACGACCCCCCCCCCGGGCATGAATATGCGGCAAGAGTAGGAGGGCGTCATAGGATGTCCTCCCAGAACGAGAGTGCTCCAACCCATCTGCCATTTAACTATACTGTGGGCAGGAAGCAGTTAAATCAAAGCAGAACTCTAGCCACAGACATCTAAACAAACTTGCAAGGGGAATTATGTGACCTCTTGTGAGTTGTGATAATTACTCCGCTCAGAACTGTTTAGTGTAGTGTTTAGTATACAATTAATTTATTTATAATCACCAGATAATACAGCCTCTGCTGTGGCTTACGGAGCTTTGACTCTCATAAAGTAAATATCAAACAGGTATGTAACACATAGTTTACTTACCCTTTCCACTTCCCTTGTCCAGTCAAAGAATACCTTATATTCTGTTTATAGAGGTGGAAAGGGATGATACAAAGGATACATTTACTGTATGAGAGCCACAGCACCAGGAATTACAGTGCTAGCTGTATTATCTTGTGCTTACAAATGAATAAAATGATGCACTAAACAGGAGAGCTGAGTAATTAACACACAAGAGGTAACCCTTTTCCGTCATTTGTATAAATGTCTGTGGCTGGAGTTCTACTTTAAGGGCACAGGAAAACCTTGCAGTTGGAGTATGAGATAGAAGCCACTATTGGACGATCTGAACTGTCTGCATACGCCTATAACTAAAATGCCAGTTTGAAAGAATTTTGGCTTTTACTCACTCAATTTGACCAATACTACTAAGTATTGGTCATCATGAGTGAGTATAGGCTTCAGGAAGAGAGAGAAAAAAAAATTATACTCACCTAGATGGATGCAGCATTGATCCGATTCTGCATCTGTCCCCTGCCACCTCTAGACTGAGAACTGAGTGAACAAAGACCGCGATCGCTCAGTTCTCCCCCCTCTGATCTGAGCAGAGAGCCGTGACGCCTGTCTTCGGCTCCCTGCTCTGTCCTCCCAGCGCTCATTGGAGTGTTGGGCTGTGGAGGGGCTGCCTTAGGCTTTCTAAAGGTCACTAAGAAGTTGAGCCAGCTGCCAGTCCAGGCTTCTGGGTGGATCCTGAACATATGGTCGGGATCTTTTTAGAGCCTGAACCAGCTCTGTGACGTTAGCTGACAGCGAGCTTTAGCTCCCTATCAGCTGAAAACAGGTCACAGGAGTGCAGAATTAACTGTACTCCTGTGATCCATAAGAGGATTATAGCCAAAAAGCTTTGACTATACTTCTCCTGCAAAACAAGATTACAAAAAAATGTAAATTTCTTAACCCTTTGCCGAATGGGCACTTTTAGCCCCTTCTTGCCCAGGCCAATTTTCAGCTTTCAGCGCTGTCGCACTTTAAATGACAATTTCTCGGTCATGCAACACTGTACCCAAACTAAGATTTTATATATTTTTTTTCCACACGACTAGAGCTTTCTTTTGGTGGTATTTAATCAACGCTGGGTTTATTTTTTTATTTCTAAATAGACAAAAAAAGACCAAAAATGTGGAAAAAAAAACAAAAAACGTTTTCATAGCTTGTTAACATTTTTTGCAAACAGGTAATTTTTCTCCTTCGCTGATGTGCGCTAATGAGGCGGCACTGATAGGTGCCCTGATTATCAGTGTACATGTCCCTTTCAGAGAAGCTGGTTATCGACTCTCTTCTCCTCTCATGCTGTCAGCATGAGAAAAGGAGTGCCGATAACAGGCTTCTGATTGGACACAGCTGATCATGTTATAAAGAGCTGCTGAATGTCTCTTTACCTCGAACTGTGACCAGCAGTGTCCTCCCATCATATGACGGCGTCCCAGAACTAGCCGGCCGCTCTGTAGCCGTCATTCAGCTTTAGCGTGGTTAGCAAATGGTTAATAAACTCACTGCTGACAGCTGAACGTAAAAAAAAAAAAAAACGAAAAAAAAAAAAAAAACATTGCTGGCAATAAAAAAATTGTGAAAAATCCAGCGTTCACTTTGCATACTATAAATTGAGAAAACAAATTATAATATACATTTCTGAAAGCATTCTTCCTTACAACATTTCTTCAGTTACCTAAAACTTTTGCACAGTACTGTACATGCACACAAAAACATGTAGTATTATTAACAGCGCCTTTCACACTTGTGCCACTTTTCCTGCGACTGCAAAGTCGCATGACAAGTTGTGCCCCAGGATTTACAATGAGTAACCTTAATATCTGTGTGACTTCAAGTCTCAAGAGACTTGGAATTAGTCACTGCATGACTTTGGTCTGACTTTGATGAGACTTGAGGTCCATAGATCTCAAGATTACACAGGCATGGCTTTAAGTCGTGTCAAATTGTGTTACTTTCAAGTTCCACAAGTATGAAAGGGGCCTAAGACTCCTTGTTCTATGTACAAGGCCTCTTATTAAATGGTAAAGAAAACACTCAATGATAGATCTTATAAGTAAACCTTTGACTCTCTTTGTCCAAGATGGACAAAACAATTGGAAAACCTTTTATTACCTTGCTGCTTCCTTGATTGTGAACTCAATGAAGTTCTTTTGTACTTCCAACGATCCTTGAACGTCTTCAAGGAGAGTGAAGATTTTTTCATAATCTGAAAGTGTACAAATCAAAAAAAAAAGTTGATTTCCCTTCCTAGTAATTCAGAATAAGTAAAAACGACAATAAATTCTGCACTGAATTGTTTACAGCAATATAAAGGCTTCATTCACATGGGCACTGAGGCCCAAACATGGTTAAAAAGCCATTTACAATCATTTACCATCCTTATTTACCATCAACCTTAAGAGGACCATACAGTATACAATCTGATGGTAGATCTAAAGGAGATTGTGCAATCAACTATGTAGTATAAAGTACCGTATACACTGGCTGAATATCGGGCGGCATTGGCTGGTTTAATGGAAACCGGCCGACATTCAGCCCCTGTGTAGGGCAGCCAGTCCGACAGAAGCCAGCTATTTGGCTGGCTTCTGTCGAAAGGGGTAAGACCAAAAAAAGGTCTGCTGATCGACATCCGATCAGTGCTGTTAGCCATTGGCTGACTGGTGTTCTGGCGGATGGGCAGTCCTCCTGTCAGAACACAATAGGTCAACAGGGGAGATCGCTGTAGAACATTGCATAGTTAGTGCAGCGGCTCCTCCGGAGCTCTTCAGATTTTTTTTCGCTCGGCCTGCTGGATTAAATGAAATAAACGTATACTGTGTACCAGGCTTAAAGGCCTTCCTGATTCGCGATGCATACTAGCTCATTATGTGTTTCTCTTGCAGGGTGAAAAAAAAAAAAAAAAAATGTGGGTTTACAACCTCTTTAAGAGTGCAATGCCTACATGAATAAACACTGAATGGATTGTTTAGACCAGACAACTGCGGTCCGGTTCTATACGGCCCCCATCCCTGTTGGCAATTTGGCACCCTTGTGGCCCCCCGGGCAAGGATGAGCGCGAGATGTTGTTGTCTAATACTCATGATTAGACAGACACACAGGCTGTGGATGTGTTCCAAACACCGCTGACACGCGGCGCCAATAGCAGACACTGTGTCATCTCCCTAAGGCAGCTGCAGAGCTCTCGGTGTCTGAGAGAGTGTCTGTGATTGGCGGCGGTGATTGGCTGTGGCGCTGCGCGCTGTCTGTGTCCCAGCCGGCTGTGTTATCCCTGCTGTGAGGTAAGAGAAGTTCCCTCACACACAAATTACTAATATAAGAAAAACAAACTCATCCTTGCCCTGATCTGAGCCTGTGGGGGCCAGAAATATATATATATGTAAATAAAAAGCTCATCCTTGCCCTGATCTGAGCCTGGGGGCAGATTACAAGTGGGGGCCAGAAATAATATATATATTAACGATGTAAGATGGCTCAGTCGGGGGTCTGCACTGCAGCGTTTCTACTCTCTTAGAAAGGAAATCGGAGAATTCTTGGAAACAAAGGGACAATGATGCGAGAACTATCTGATCCGATTTGGCTGGCTGATTTGGGTTTCTAGTTGACATTACAAAGCATCTGAATGTACTGAACACGAGTCTTCAGGGGAAAGATGCAGCGGTGAATCAGCTTAATTCACACCTCAAAGCCTTTGGAACAAAGCTGCAACTTTTCATAAGGCAGTTGCCACAAACACAGCCCAATCTCATACATTTTTCAGCGTTGCAGGAAATAATGAACAGTTTTCCACAGGACAATATCAGTGCACAAATCTCTGTCTGGGGAGTTTAAACGGCACTTTCAGGATTTCGCAGTTATTGAAAAGGAGATGAGCCTTTTCTCCTCTCCATTCTCTGTTGACCCCGATAATGCTCCAGATCAGCTGCAGCTCGAGCTCATTGATCTGCATTGTGACAGCGAGTTACGCAGTCGTCACCAACAGCTCTCTCTTGCGAACTTTTACTGCCAACTGGATAAGAGTCGGTTTCAAGAGATTCGAACACTGGCTAAGAAAATGCTGAGCTTGTTTGGCTCAACATATATGTGTGAGAAGACATTCTCTGTTGTATGATGTATGTTCCTGTTCAAATTTTTTTTTACTTAAAAGTTGACAGACATCTTCTTTTCTCTCCTTCCCTATTTTTGAATTGTTTTGCTATCAGTTCCATAATGTCATGTGGAAAATGTTTTGGGTAGGATGCTGCCAGGAGACAATAAGTCTCCCCACCTACGCTACATTCTTGATTACTATGTTTTAGTGACGTTTATTAGGTTGGGAATGTTGATCTTATCGGATGCTGCATCCTGGTTATAACTATTACATGACTATTATTTGAACGTGAACGTTTGTATGTTGACTTAAACTTGTAATTAAAAACCATTGAAACAAAAAAAAAGTTGACAGACAGCCTTTTTTATAATATGTAATGAAAAACCATTGAAACAAAAAAAAAGTTGACAGACAGCCTTTATTATAGTATGTAATGAACTTTACAATGTTCCTGACATATAGTTCAGCTTCCTGGATTTTTTTTTTTATCCGGCCCTCATGCATGTTCACTTCATGAAATCTGGGCCTCTAAAAAAAGTTTGGACATCCCTGGTTTAGACCCTTACACTTGGTAGTTGCTGAAAAATCTACAGTAGGCTACACATAGTAGGGAAAGAGTTAAAAAAAATTACATTTCGTCTGTCACAACAACAGAATGAATAAATCATCAACTGCTAAACCATTTATCCTGTCTCCATTTATGATTACACAATCTCTCTTTCCCCTGAAGGGGGGGGGGGGGGGCTTGGATTGGCTGGGTAGTGTCTCTTTGTATCCAGCCATTTAATGACAGGTAGGTACACAGCAATTACCTAGTGCATCGGTCACAAGAGGGATATTTATCCAGTGCAGTTCATTAACGGTACTAGGTAAAAGGGCCACTGGTCCGCGGCTGAAGACTGTGCAGTCAGCGGTGTTTGATCAATTAGTTCTCAGTCTGGAGCCGACAGGGGACAATGTCACTCATACAGTGACAGTGCATATTTTTAGCACTGATTACTGTAGTAATGTCACTGGTCCCCCCAAAAGTGTCAAGAATGTCAGTTAGGGGTCCGATCTGTCCGCCACAAGTGGTTAAAGAGGTCTTAAAGATGTCACCTAGGAGCTGCAGCAATCTGAAGTACAGAGTTGTACGTCTGTATGCATACATGTGTTCACACAGGTATGCAGCACCCGTGGGCTCTCCGGTGGGGAAATGTGCTACAATTTATACCAAATGAGGAGATATTGCCCTATACATGAGCCTTCATAAAGCCCTGCTGTGTGATTTACTCATTTGTGAAGTCCTATTCATTAGAGTAAGGAGAGAAAAAAACCTCATAATTCCTCGGTGGATTCAGGAAACTTGCTACAAAAACTCTTGACCCACTGGTACCAAATCTCTTCCTGGATGGCCACTATTTACTACTACTATTTAACTTGACAACATTTTCTAACCTTTCCCAGCTCTATACGGGATTTAAAAAAAAAAAAAGTTTGCCAGGAGTTGGGCCTGGTGTTGCTATTTTATATATAACAAAAAGGGGTACAGCCTTTTTTCACTAAGCAGAAGGCATATTTAGAAGCAGTGCACATACAGTACTTCCATTTAGTGCTGGTTCACATATATGCGATGCAGGAACCCTTCAAATCCACTGCAGGTTCCCGCATCGCATTCAAAACGCATGGGCATGGGCCGGAGAGCAGCAGGCTTAGGTTCTCAGCGGCTCGCTGAGAGGCTGAGCCAGATGTCGGTCCAGGCACCTGGCGGATCCCGACTCTGTGGTCACGATGACACGGTGCTTGGACCGACATTTGTGATCTCAGCAGAGAGTGGACTTCAGAACAAACTGCACTCTTGTGATCCATAAGAGATGTACAGCCAAACAAGCTTTGACTGTACATCTCCTTTAAGCCATAAAAGGTTTTTATTTAGGACATTTCCCCTCCATGTACAAACTAGGAATCATATACATATGGTTTCTGACTACTCAGGTGTTGAATGATACCTTTCGTGGCTGACTTAATATCCTGTAGCCTGTATAATGTGGTGACTTTGGTACACATTATATGTTTTTCCTTTCTTTTGAAAATGAAAAGAATTAGAAAAAAAAAAGTAGGTCCTTTTCTGTGTTTATTTTCTACCCTCCCACCATTGTAACATAAATGCTGTGAACAAGCCCTTAAGTGTGTCAGATATTAATCCAATGTATGTGTAATTAGAAAGGATAACTTTAGTTTCAAGTAACGTCCTTAACACAACAGAACCCTCATTCAGCAGCCTGCCCCATGGCTACTAAACTAGTGTTGACAGGCTTGATGGGCATGTGTAGGGTGCTTTGACATCAGTTTGAGACACTGCTGAGATTAAACACAATTAAGTGCAGGTGCCCTCATTTGTCCTGTTTGAGCCAATTTTGCATTCCTTTAGACTTGTATGGGGAGAGAAGCAGTTCTATGGTGAACAAAAGTCCATCAACAATGGCTCTTACAAAGCTCTGGAAACTCTGAATAGAAGCATCAGGGAAGGCAGTGTAAGGGATCTGCTGTATAAAGGTAACCATTCCTATAGAGATTTTTTAAAATTACCTATTTTGTGAATAAACATACTTTGTCCCATACTTCACTTACCCTTTAGTTTAGCCAGCACAATCAAAAGTTTATCAAACAGTATTGAGAAAAGACTAGAAGAGACAAGATTAAAACAAGGTAAAAATGGGATTTTTGACTTACCATAAAATCCATTTCTCTGATGTTCATTGACGGACACAGCTTCAGAACTTCATAACCGTTGGGTTATACTGCCCCCTACAGGAGTAAGACACTAGGCAGAAAAAAAAAAGTCTGGCTACACCCATGGGCAGTCCCAGGGGGTATACTCCCTCTCTGCTATAGGTATTCACTTTAGTTACAAGCAGCGTCCGAAGAATTACAACTCCACAGAGGGGTGAGTGTGGTGTCCGTCAATGAACATCAGAGAAATTGATTTTACGGTAAGTCAAAAATCCCATTTTCTCTTTCGTTCATTGACGGACAAAGCTCCTGATCTTCATACCCATTGGGACGTCCAAAAGCCGTGTTAAACATGAGGGGTGGGAACAGCAAGAAATTCCCAAGGTTAAACTGAAGCCAACAGGAGCTCAACCAAAATAATTGGAGCCCATCTGAAAAAAACAATACACCCTCAAAGAGGATCAGGTCCTCAGCCTGCACAACAGCAGCCTGCAAAACTTTGTGGCCAAAAGAAATATGCTCAGATGCCAACATATCCACTTTATAGAACTTTATGAAAGTGTGCACCGACGACCAGGTGGGCCGCCTTGCAAACCTGCGTCACTGATGCCTGATGATGGAAGGCCCAGGAGGCAGTAAGTGCCAGAGTAGAGTGCTCCTTGACAGGGAAAGAAGGAATCTGACCCCTGATGGAATAGGCCTGGAATCACCGTCTGTCTGATCCATCTGGAAATGGTTGCAGAGAAAGCAGACAACCCTTTCCGAGGCCCATCCGTGAGCACAAATAGTGAGTCTGACTTTCTTAAAGACTCCGTAGCTGCTAGCTACACCTGAATTGCCCGGACAATATCCAAGGCATGCAAGGCAATTTCCTTTGGATGCTTTGGCCTGGGACACAGGGAAGGCAACACAATTTCTTCATTCAAATGAAAATCAGAGATGACCTTTGGAAGGAACGACATACAGGGGCCAGGAACCACCTTATTTTTGTGAACCACCAAGTAAGGTGGACAGGATAATGCCGCCAATTCCGACAGCCTGCGTGCAGAGGTGAAAACCACCAAAAAGGCCACCTTCTGTGACAGCGTAAGCAGGGGATCTCCTGAAGCTTCTCAAAAAGAGGCTGGAGAGGAGGACAGAGCACCAAATCGAGATCCCAAGGCGGCAACAGAGACCGCACTGGAGGTGTCAAGTGCCTAACTCCCTTAAGAAAAGTACGCACCAGGGAGTATGTAGACAAAGGCCATTGAAAGAAGACTGCTAAGGTCGACAACGGACCCTTGATAGTGACTCAAGGCCAGTTTCTGCTCAACCCCCCGTTGAAGGAAGGTCAAGATCTGAGCCACCAAACAGGAGCGAGGATGAACCCCAAGAGACTGTCACCACGCAATGTACGTCTTCCATGTACGATGGTAGATCTTCCTAGAAGTAGATTTCCTAGCTTTTAACAGCGTTGGAATCTCTAACTCAGACAGACCTCTATCCATCAGCACCTGACGTTCAACAGCCAAGCCGTCAAAGCCAGCGACTGTAAAGCAGGATGGAAAATTTTTCCATACTTTGGATCCTCCCAGAGACTAAGCTTCCAAGGAACGCCGGCGACCAGCTACACCAGATCGGTGTACCAAGCCGGGCGAGGCCAGTCCGGTGCCACTAAAATGACCAGAATCCCTTCTGCCTCGATTCTGCGTAGAAGTCTTGGCATAAGCTTCAGAAGAAGAAGAAAGGCGAAAATCAGGAGGATACTGACCCCACAGGTCATCAGCGCATCCGTAGCGTCCGCCAGAGGATCCCGTGACCGAGCCACAAACCTCTGCACCTTTCTGTTGAGTCGGGAAGCCAACAGATCCACCTCGGGGATGCCCCACCAGAGACACAACTGATGAAACACCTCCGGATGAAGGAACCACACCCCTTGGTCCAATGCCTGCAGACTAGAGCTGCACGATTAATCGTATGAAAATCGCGATCTCGATTCACCCCCCCTGACTATCTAAACTTGAGATATGCTCGATTCTTTGCATAGCTGAACAGCTGTGGAAAAAAAAAAAAAAGCCTCCCAGCAAACGCCTATCAGCATCTCCCAGTAACTATAAACAAAATGATTACATTGTATCTTTTCCTTCCCTCTGCCAGGGAGAAAGGAAGTTTAACCTCTTAAAGACTAGACCTTATTCTGACACTTGTTGCTTGCAAGTTAAAATCATTTTTTTTTTTGCTAGAAAAGTACTTAGAACCCCCAAACATTTTATATATTTTTTTAGCAGAGACCCTACAGAATAAAATGGCGATTGTTGTAATATTTTATGTCACACTGTATTTGCGCAGCAGTCTTTCAAACGCAATTAATAGACTTTAATGAATGAAAAAAAAAAACTTAACAGTAAAGTTATCCCAATTTTTTTTTTTGTTACACAGAGAATCGTGAGAGAATCGTGATCTTTATTCCAAGCTAAAAAATCGTGATTCTCATTTTGGCCAGAATCGTGCAGCTCTACTGCAGACTGAGGTAATCCACTTGCCAGTTTTCCACCCTTGGAATGTGTACTACAGAAAGGACGGAAACGAACCGTTCTGCCCACCTTAGAATGCTGACTACCTTCAGAGCCACCAGGACATTTCTTGTGCCCCCCTGGTGATGGACAGAAGTCACGGCTTTGGCATTGTCTGGGGCCTTGTGCGCGGGTCTGGAGAAGCCCGCACCTGACTTGCCAGACTAAGCCCCAAAGGGCTCCGATACCTTGTCAGTCGACCCTGAGGGACAAAACAATTTCCAATAAGCCGAGCAGAAGGGCCCAGGTCAATGAGGGTCCTTGCCCTCAGTAGCCTGTGAAAGAAAGGTACTCTTCCCCGCTGTGAGACCTTTAATTATGTCATTCAGGGTAGCATCAAACGGGCGATCTCCTTGAAAGGAAAGATCAGTCAAGGCCTTGTTAGAAGTCTCGTCCTCAGACCAGAATTTGAGCCAAAAGACACGCCAAAGGAACACTGCCCAAACAGAGCCGAGCCACTAGGGAGCTGCATTCAAAGAGGCATCACAGAAACCGCAGCCTCTGGACCAGCTGGTCCACCAGCTCAGCAAAGGCAGGGGGGCGCTGTTCTCCCTCCAGGTCACGGCATAAAAGCTTAGCCCACTCGGCCAGGGCAATGGTGAATATCAGCCTCAGTGCCAAACCAGCCAGGGTGTACAAATTGCGGGCCACAGCCTTCCTGTCAGCCGGGTCCTCTTCAACTGGAATCATTGTTTCTTTGTTTAACCTGGAAACCAGAGGGTCCCTCACCGGTGGAACAGTCCACTTCTAAGAAGGGACACCTCATAGGGATATCGCCTAGCAACTCGCTTAAAAACCCCAAGGGGACACTTTGGTCGTCCCCACTCTTCAGTGACATTTCTGTCAAAATAGATGGGCAAAGGGAACTCTATTGTCGCTCTGGATGGCTTGTGAGTGGCAAAGGGAACCTGCACCTTTGTCGCAGCCACGTCCCCCAAGCTAAAGTCTCAAGCACAGATATAATCAGTGCGTCCACCAGCGCCTTTTCGTGTAAGGTTGCAGAAGTTAAGGAATCATCTTCACTATCTGAGGATTCAGAGCGTGTGGCCGCATATCCAGCAGGGTGACCCACGTCCACAGTGGCCAAACCAGATTCAGGATCTGAGGAGACTGATTAAGAAGGAAAGGCGGTAGGGCCCTTTTTTTTACCAGCCCGTCACTCAAAAAAACACCTCCACCTGGGACACAAGGGACTCCAGGACCACCGTCAGTGCATCGATGGATGAATGGGACCCGGAGGGCCCGCAGCCCCAGAGAGGTGATCATGGGGGGAAATGTGCTCCAAAGACTCCATGACTCACCAGGAGGACCCCACAAAAAAGTGTAAAACACTGTTAAGGGACAACCCCCACCGCTCTGGCAGCACCACCCAGTTGCCAGTCACAAATCACCAATCGATCCTCAGCAGAGGGGGAGACGACCCCACCAGACTCACCACCCCACAGAAACCAGGCACGCAGTCTCCAGGAGAAACTGCACTGCACAAGCAGCGATCAGGAAACAAAAGGATCCAGGAGTCAGCACCAGGGGATGAGGAGGGGCTCCCACCGCTGCCGCTATTTTCAATGGCAAACCACCGCAAAATGGCCACCAGACTACTGGAACAGCCTTGATACAAACATAGCAGCTGTGCATTGAAGCACACAAGCTACAAGAAAATGGTGGCACCACGAAGCTCCCAGGAGGGATCCCTAGGCCTCAAGGACAGGCCCTGGCAGGAGCCCCCACCAGATACAACCCCCCCTCCCCGCTGAGCCGATTGTCCAGTCACTGTGTGCGCATCCCCCCTCTGCCCGCATAGTGCCCTGCCCCCACCCCAGAAGGTTGCCAGACGCAGCCTAAGTGGAGGGGGGGGGGGGATAGGATGGGGGAACAGATAAAGGGGGGCTCCTGATTGTAAGGATGGAAACCCGGGGGTCCGACAGTCTCAAGGAGGGGCCCACGTCCACCCCAAAACCCTCCAGTGGGAGAGGGGGGACAGCTACTCACCATACCAGGAACCAGACGGGCACCGCTCCAGACAGAACCCCTCTCCATCGAAATGAGGGGGGGGGGGCTGTCGGCCAAGAGGAACGCTGCCACTCGGGCCGAGACCCAGTCGTATGCGACCTCACGAGGCGTTTAACTCGCAGGCCAACCGGTGGGGCTAGATTGTGGGGGCAGTATAACCCAATGGTTATGAAGATCAGGAGCTGTGTTCATCAATGAATGAAAGAGAATACATTTCACTGAATTTAAAAAAACTAAAACAGTAAAGTTAGCACAATTTTTAATATATTGTCAAAGGTGATGTCACGCTGAGTAAATAGATACCCAACATGTTACGGTTTAAAATTGCGCACACTCATGGAATGGCGACAAACTACGGTACTTAAAAATCTCCATAGGTGACGCTTAAAAGTTTTTTAACAGTTACCAGCTTAGTTACAAAGGAGGTCTTTTTCTAAAATTATTGTTCTCACTCTGACGATCGTGGCAATACCTCACATGTGTGATTTGAACAACGTTTTCATTTTCTTTCGTGCACAAGCTATTTTATTTTTAACACTATTTAAAATTTTTTTTAAAAAAATCTGATCACTTTTATTGCTGTCACAAGGAAAGTAAACATCCCTTGTGACAGTAATAAGCAGTGACAGGTACTCTTTATGGAGGGATCTGGGGTCTAAAAGACCCCAGACCCCTCCACTGCACTTCAAAGTATTAAAAATGCCGAAAGCGGCATTTTTGAATACTGACAGTGTTTTTAAATCAGCGCCATTGGCAGCCACGTAAACTGGAAGAGACGTGACGTCGCTTCCAGGTTACATGATCGGAGACCCGATCAAATCGGAATCTGGCTTCGTTCGGGACTCCAACCATCTGGCGGAAGTGCCGGCTGATTGCTGGTTGTGGAAGAGGAGACCCGGGTAGAGCTGTAGTAGGCGGCGGGAGGGGACGCCCCCTCCCGCTCGCTGGGATAATAACCCAGCAGCTGTATTGGCTATTATCTTCTGAAAGCCGTCTGCCAGTTCTAAAAAAAAAAAACAGTACTGAGTTGATGCATAAAGCTGCAGGCATTATCCCCATACAACCACTTCTGCAAGCCGACGTAACGGGGCACTTTAAATCCCCCCCCCCCCTAATTTTTTTTTTTTTTTTTTAAAACAGTGTCCATTTAAAACATTTTTTTTGGATCACTTTTTTTTGCTGTCACAAGGAATGTAAATATTCCTTGTGACAGCAAAAGGCAGTGACAAGTCCTCTTTATGAAGGGACCTGGGGTCTAAAAGGAACCCAAACCCCTCCTCTGCACTTAAAAGCATTCAAAAACACCAAGTTTGGCTGTTTTGAATGCAGTCATTTTTATTTATTTTTTTGTTAACGGGGGCCTTTAGGACATAACACTTCTGGCTTTTTACATCGGAAACCCGATCAGAGCAGAATCAGGCTTTGTTCAGTTCCTCAGCAAGCTGGAGGGATGGGAGACCCAGGCAAGCAGCGGGAAGGCGGCGAGGGACTGGACTTCCCCCTCCCACTTCTTGTAATGACAACAAAGCGGCTGCCGAGTCGCATTGCTTGTCATTACAATAAAGCCGACTGTTGGCTCTAAACAACGGTACTGGGGTGATGCCTCTAGCCTGTTGGGTTTTTTCCCAAGTGATTAGTGCTGCCGGCTATAGCCAGCAACACTAATCATTGCGTTCTGCCAGAAGGCTCCCCACCGACAGAACACAATAGCACTGCAGGAGGGATTCCTCCATCAACACTGACTGTATTGATGGGGAAATCAAGCAATTTGTTTTACCTTCCACTCATTGTGGAAGGAAAAAAAAAAAATGCGTAATCTGTGGCCCGTCTTACTGCATAAAATATCTGAACCACAGAAAGAGTGCATTGTTTTTAGTCACACAGACCAGTTTGGTGGACTTGCACTGAAAGAGGAGAAGTACCAAGCATGGCTACTTTGTAACACTACCAAGTAGGAAGCAGAGTCTGCATAGATATTGCACAAATATGGCTGCCCTCTTGTACAAAAATAAAACTACAATCTATTCACCAACTTATAAGATTAGTACATCACTTTTGACTTACTTCTTCCCGGCTTGCGAACTTCTTTCCTGACCCTGATCTTAATATCTGCATTTGACCCGTTCATTATACTTTGCGCTTCCTTCAGGGAATTTGGCACAAATATTGCAGAAATGCATTCCCGAGTCACTGGAGAATCCTCTAGAGGTGTGTAGTCATCCAGGGGTGCCTTTATAAGTGCGTTATTAACAGGCTTGTGGTCTAAATTATCCTCGTTCAAGCAATTTAGTTCATCAGTAACAGAATCAAAGTTGTTAGACAACAAATCGTCATCACCTAGAGCAGCTGGGGCAATAATTGGAGACAGTCTATCTATTTGTTTCTCTATAGCCTGACCATTGCCTGTCCTCTCTTCGTTACTTTCTGAAGTTACTGTATTACTGGCATCTGGAAAACACAAAGTTTTTTAAACAGGTAGGTTTGAGTGAATCATATCACAGGCTTGATATAAATGAAAAGTCTTTAAACATCATTTAACATTGCCCAATGTTAAATATAGAACTGTTTATTTTTCTATAGCTACTAATACTATTTAAACATAAAACATATGTTGTTTATGTCAAATGTAATGGTTTTTATTCTGAAGGATTTCAATGATGAAATGCAGACAGTATATAAATACTGATGTATTAGGGCACTCTTGGCATAAGTCATGCTCGATTTTGCCTCACTACAACCAACTGGATACAAACCTGCAATTGGAAAATAATGAAAGTGTTTAAATAGGATACTTGTTCTGAGCTAACATAAACCACTGATTTAAGATTAATGTTATTTTTACATCTTTAACAACTTTGTCCAAGCCTAAAATTTTGCACATGGGCTATATTCACAGAATTTTGCATCAAATAAAAATATCACATTAAGTGTAGCGCTATCTAATGTGCATAGTCCCAATAAAATTTTAAAAAATCCACCGTTGTGCAATATTCAATCATGTTAAACAGTCCTTTAATCCAGTGACCTCCATTGGGTAAAATGCTCGCTCACCTCAAAGCAGTGGCCTCACAACAGAGCCAAGGTCATTGAAGTCACTGGATTATAGGACTTTTTAACACGATTGAATATTGCACGACAGTGGATTTTTATAACTTTATTGGGACTAAGCACATTAGATTGTGCTACACTTGATGTAATATTTTTATTCGATACAAAGTTTTAGGTGAGCACCTTTTGATAAGTAGGGCGCGGCAATCACGAATATTCACTATATATATTGTTTTGCTTTGAGTTTTTTGGGATTTGTGATTAGTTTTGACCAGGTATGTGCATCTATGCAGTTAGTATTAATTTATTATAATTTTGTACACTAATTTTACACTAATTTATTTTGCGCTGATTATTCACATTGAGTCTATATTCACAGAATTAACTTACTAACATAAAGATATTTTTTTCCAAAAAAGGTTTTAGTTATTTTCAGCTGAGTCCAATGAAATATGAAAATGATGTGTGTAAAAGTAAAGGTCAGGCTAAGACAATATAAGTAAAGGTATTGGCTAAGATCAAGTGTACCTGTTTCAATTGTTAGGGTAAGAACCCTGACTCCATTTGCCAATTGGGGAGCCAGTTAGTATTTCCCTGATGTAATTAGGTGGGAACCGTGGGGGAGCCTTTTCCTCCTAGGTTGAATCCGGCCTTGTGCTTGTCCCCAGTTGTAGGCAAGGCTCTCCCCTAAGCGCCCCATGTTCTGATACCTTCCTGTGGAATGGAGAGGCACTGGTCTGGCTGAAGGCTGGGCTGTGGGAGAAGCCCATGGTGTATGTTGCCCTGGAATGGCTTGACCAGGGGTGCCTTAATTTTCACTGGTGGGGTGAACTCATCTGGAGTTTTTCGGCACTTTGGTCACTGCACCTACACACTTTTTTCACACCTGCCTCTAGGGCTGGTCCCAGAGGAATTTTTGATTCCTGGCAACGATATTGCACCAAGGCACTTTTAAGTACTTTTCCACTTCCCTTTCCCCACTTTTATTTGTGTGGATTTTTTATTTTTTGTGTTTGTCACTTACACTAGTGCACTTTACTCACAGTGATTAGTGGGGTATGGGTCCTCGGGCCTATCCTGAAAGTCTTTGTTGGAGGTGGACATGGCCTTCTGGCTTAGTTTGCCCTCTCTCGTGGGTTCTCCATTCAGGGGAGCCCCACCTAATCTTTGGACCACCTAGTACTTGGGGTGGGCTGTTTTGGCAGTCCTCCCAGAGAATGGGGAGCTGCCTGGTTTTGGCCAGGTGGACCAGTGAGTATCCAAGTCCCTGTCAGGAGCCCGGCACCCTAGGGGGATCAGGGTTAGGTTCCTTCGCACACCCTGTGCACTTTTTTGTGTTCCCACGTTTTGTGTGTGCACTTTGCACTAGGTATTAGCCTGAGTGTTTCACACGGCACAGGCTTTAAAAAAAAAAAAAGGGAAAGGTATATAACAGGGTAAATATTAACCATTTTATAAGTTAGACTGCTCAGAAACAATTTAGGACTGCATAATTACACATACTGAAGAGTTATTTTAAATTCATTTTTAAATCTGGGATCTCTAACCTAAAGAAAAATCATATAAGCCTGGAGTAGGGGAAGTCAATGTTTTCATGCATCAAATGCAAAATCAAGTAGTTAAAAGAAAAAGAGGGAGGCACATTTTTAGGCTGACATGCTTTCTGGTCCCAGGACTTTACAACATATCTGTTTCTTGTTTTTACGTATCCCATAAACACTAATACCCATGTGGGAAACCAATTCATGCTGCAATCTGATTTTCTGAATTTAACATGACATGAATGATTTCTCTATCGTCCACTGACAGTCACAGCTCTTATGCTTCTTCACTATTGGGTTATGCGCCATCTACAGGATTAGGCTAGGCAGTGAAAAGTTTTCACTCGACACGCCCATAGGGGCTGTCCCTCACAACATAACCCCAGACACACTGTGCTCTCTATCAGTTTCTTGCTGCCTAGTGAAGGAGTAGGACCCAGGTTTCCTGCTGGGACTTCGGTCTCAGTTTTTAGTTTCTTTTAAGAATGTTTATGTTTATTTCTCTTTACTCACTATCGCTAGCTAGTGTAAGGGGGATCCTCCTGGTGAACTGCAAGTGACAGCAGGCTGCGGTTTCGCACTGGATAATCCAGATCCTTACAGTCTCCCAGCCTGGCCAACGAGCGTGAGCAGGTTGTGGTCCGTCCAGGCCTCGCCACGACAGAGTCCCGTTGGATAGGGATGAGCCTGCGGGCAGATGCCTCGCTGGGACGCATTGACCTGGAACCCCGAGTCGCAGCGTACCTCTTTTGGGCTGGCAGCACCCCCACTCAGGGTGGGAGGCAAGCTGTTTTGGAGCGAAGCCCATCCGGTCCATGGTATGGTGAGCGATCCAACACCCCCCCCCCCCCCCATGTCCCTGAAGCAGACCTCTGAGGGGGAGATGTGGGCCTACTCCTGGGGATAAGGCTGTGTTCCCCAGGCCTATCAGGACAGGCCCTGCCCTCCCTGCTCCCGCTGGGGGCGATATAGTTGGCGTCTGACGCCTGGGGGGGGAGGGGAGGGTTTAAAATGTTACCTTGTCCTGGGGGTCCCTTTAGGTGGATTTCCCATGGTGGCCTCATGCCTGGGTCCTGAGCGAGTGGCAGCGTTTTCGGCCACCATTTTAAGTGTGGGCATAGGCTCTCTCTGTGTAAGGGCAGTGGCCATTTTCCCTTAGCTTCCTATACTTTACTATTGGCACCATTTTATTGTAGCCTGAGGCTACACAGGCAGTGTTCGGCCTCTAGTGATGATGTTACTTCCTGTCAGACGTTTTTCATGCTGGAGATGGACTACAGAGCAACTGCTTCTCAGCGGTGGTAAAGTAAGGGGTTTTGTTCCTTTGGGCATTCCTCGGGCACACTTTGCTCCTGCCATCCTTAAGGGGGAACTCCGGATATACAGCGGTATAGCGGTGCGGACCACGATCGTGATTTAAAAGGGGCAGTGCACTCCTTTTTTTCTACAATTGCAAAATGGAGTCCCAAGATGAAAATTCCCCCTCAGACTTTATTTCTGCGCATGCCAGACCATCCGGATCACAATCTCTCATGTCTCTGTCTGCAGCTTTAGAAACTCTGGCGTCAAAGGTGGACCTTGTGGTGAAACAAGTCGCTATCCAAAAACGGCCTATGCCTTCTCAGTCTCTGATTCAGAGCCTGATGTGGTCGCCACAGACCATCCCATCACTGAGGGTTTGGATGGTCCTTGCAGTCAGATGGTGAGAAAGATGTGTCTTTAGTAAGGGAAACATTGCAAATGGATGATGAGCCCACACAGTCAGGAAAGCGGGTAGTTTTTGGCTCCCAAAGCCCAGAAGTTGGGTCAGGTGTTCCCTTGTCCCTAAGACTTTCACGATATTGTGAATGAGCAATGGCGGCACATTAAGCATGGGCTGGTGGTGCCAAACGCTTTAAACGCCATTACCCCTTTGCTGTCTCAAATCGTTGGACAGTGTCGCCTAAGGTGGATCACCCTGTTTCCCAGTTTAACAAATCTACAGTGGTTCCTGTGGAAGACTCCCCGGTGTTTACGGACCCGGTGGACAGACGATTGGAATCCCTTTCTTTCTGCCTACATCTGTTGGCGGGCTTGATACTTAAACCCGTATTCGCGTCCGTCCTGGTTTCTCAAACGGTTACTGAATGGGTACTTAGGGGTAACTTGAACGCTGAGACGGTTTCCCCGACTCTGCTTGAGCTCACGGACCAGATGGCCCAGGCCATGGTGTACCTGTGTGATGCGGCCCTGGACGCGGCTCCTCTGGTTGCCAGAGTGTCTGCGGTGGGGATTGCCATACGCTGCATGGTGTAGCTGAAGAGCTGGTCGCCGGACCAGGCTTCTAAGAAGGCCTTAACTGATCTCCCATTTTTGGGTGAACGCCTGTTTGGTGACTTCTTGGATGAGTTAATCAAGGGTCTAACGGGGGGGGGGGGGGGTAAGAGTACTCTTCTCCCCCAATCCTCAAAAGGCAAGGCACCTCGCTGTCAGCAGGGGCCTTCTTTCACGGCTCACAGGCGTTTTTTTTGTGCCTCAGGGGCGCAAGAAAAAGGTAAACCGTTTAGAGCCTCTGGAAGTAACAAGAAGGCTTGGTCGGGTAAGCCCAAGACTAGCCAGTCCGGTTCGGTGGACGAATCCTCCTTTGCACGAAGGGACGCCTTCACCCGATTCGGGGGTGGGGGGGACGTCTGCATTGCTTTCAAGAACCCTGGACATCTCTGATTCAGGACAAATGGGTTCACAAACTAATTTGTTCAGAGTACAAGATCGAATTTCGGTCTAGCCCAGCAGACAGGTTCTTTCCATCAAATCTCAGTCTATCTCCGAGTCGCTTGAAGGATCCCAGGGAGGCAGTGCAGGATCTCCTTGCACAGGGAGTGATTGTGCCCGGTTCCTCAGCAGGAAAGGTTTAGAGTTTTTTTATTCAAACCTGTTCACAGTGCCCAGAAACCCAGTCTTCACCAAGATTTTGGCCCCGGTGTTAGCTTTGCTCCGCAAAAAGGGGATGGCGATCCTCGGATATCTGGACGATCTCCTGTTGAGCGACCTGTCAATCACGGTTTAGAACCTTCAGGAGTTTGGGTGGACCATCAACTTCAAGAAGTCTGCGCTGACCCCGTCAGTACGCTTGAATTACCACCTGGGTATGATTTTAGACTCCTCTCTGGCGAGGGTTTTTCTCCCCGGGGAAAAACTTCAGACTTTGCAGAGCGATATCAGGTTGCTGATGGATACCGATCTCTCCTCCCTGCGGACTTGTATGAGGTCTCTGGGGAGGATGGGGTCGACCTTCGAGGCGGTCCCGTTTGCTCAATTTCACACAAGACCTCTACCAAAAGAGATTCTTGTCAAGTGGAAAAAGGATCTGCAGTCCTTAGACTGAATGATACGTCTCAGACGTTTTACAAGGTCGGAGCTCTCGTGGTGGCTTCTGTCGCCCGCTCTGAGCCAGGGCAGGTCTTTTCTATCACTGTTGTGGACAGGATGCCAGCCTGTCAGGTTGGGGTGGAGTGCTGGACAATCTCTGTGCCCAGGGACACTGTAGGAATCCCTCTTTACCGATAAATGTCCTGGAGCTCAGGGCGATCAAGCTCTGCCTGCTCCATTGGATGACTCGGCTTCACGGTTTTCTGGTTCGGGCACAATCCGACAATGCCACGGCTGTGGTTTACATCAATCATCTAGGGGGCACCAAGAGTGACGTGCGGCCAGGGAGGTAGCCGAGATTCTGACTTGGGCCGAGGAACATGTTTCGGCTCTCTCCACAGTTCACATTCCCGGTGTGGAGAATTGGCAGGTGGATTACCTGAGTCGTCAGGTTCTGGATCGGGGGAATGGTCCCTGCATCAGGAGGTTTTTCATCTCCTGTGTGCCCGATGGGGAACTCCGGAGGTGGATCTGTTTGCGTCTCGTCTGAACAAAACGGTACAGAAGTTTGTGGCCAGGGCTCGAGACCCTCTGGTCGACGCCACAGATGCATTGGTGGTGCCCTGGAGCCAATATCGGCTGATTTATGCCATTGCCCTTTCCTCCAATACAGCTGTTGTCGAGGTTCCTACACAGGTTGACGGTGGAAAAGGTGCCGGTGATTCTGGTAGCCCCAGACTGGCCTTGCCAGTCTTGGTACGCAGACCTGGTAAAGATGGCTGTCGAGCCTCCTTGGCGGCTGCCTCAGAGAGAATCTGTTATCTCAAGGGCCGATCTTCCATCCTGCTTTACGGTCACTGGCTTTAACGGCATGGCTGTTGAAGGCCAGGTGTTAAGGGACAGAGGTCTCTCTGATTCCTACCCTGTTGAGGACTAGAAAGGCGACTTCCAGGAAGATTTGTCATCGTACTTTGAAGATAAATATTGCCTGATGTGAATCGCAAAAACTGCATCCTCGCTCGTTTTCGGCGGCGAGGGTCTTGGCTTTCTTGCAGAAAGGAGTTGAGCAATGTTTGGCTTTAGGCATGCTTAAAGGACGAGTGTTGGCCTTAGCCATTTACTTCCAGAGCCCGTTGGCGACTAATTCCTTTATCCGCACCTTTATTCAAGGGGTGCTTCATCTAGCTCCTCAAAGAATATCCCCTTTGCCTCCGTGGGATCTGAATTTGGTTTTGTTCTGTTCTTCAACAGCCTCCTTTTGAAAATATTAGGGAAGGTGGTGTCTGCTTTTCACCTCAATGAAGATATTGTTTTACCTTCGCTCTGTCCCAAGACTAAGCATTCCAAGGAATTTGTCTTACATTCTCTGGGTGTGGTTCGGGCGATCATTGTTTATCTGTCAGCCACAGAGCCTTTTAGGACATTTGATTCTCTGTTTGTCCTTATTGAGGGATCTCGTAAGGGTTCAGCTGCGTCTGCTGCGACCATATCCAAATGGATCAGACAGTTGTTCAGGCCTATTCATTGAAGAGTCAGGTTCCTCCTTTCCCTGTGAAGGCGCATTCTACTAGAGCACTGAGTCCCTCTTGGGCTTTTCATCAGGTATCTGTTACTCGAGTGTGTAAAGCGGCGACTTGGTCGTCCGTACATACTTTTAAAAAATTCTACAAAGTAGATTTATTGGCATGCTCGGATGCCTCCTTTGGCTGCAAGCTTTTGCAGGCTGCGGTTTTAAAGAGACTTGTTTTTTTTCTCTTTACGGGGGTTGAATTTTTGTTTTGGGGGTAAGCTCCTGTTGGTACGGGTTGAGCTTTTTGTTACCCAGTTGGCTACGTTTTTAGCCTTGGAAATACGTTAACAGTTTTGGTTGCGTTCTTCCCACCCCTCATGCCTATACTGCTTTGGGACATCCCTATAGTGAAGAAGCATAAGAGCTGCGTGCTCTTATAATAATAGTGCATTATCCTTAAAACACTTTATTCGAGAAATAGATTGCACTTACATGAAGATGGAAATATTCCGGCATTGGAAACACAAATAGTGACAAGAGAGCCTGGCCGCCTGCAGTGGACCTCCAATCCCAGTTGACGCCTTCTGAGGGGAAACGCATCGGGTGGAGCAGCCGCATCATCACCGTGTTCTCCTGTCCCTATTTGTGTTTCCATGTCGGAATATTTCCATCTTCATATAAGTGCAATCTATTTCTCGAATAAAGTGTTTTAAGGATAATGCACTATTAGCCATTTATTCGTTTACATGAGGTTATTGCTCGATAAAATAGCGCTAGTTTCAGAATTCCGTCTAAGGTGATAAATACTTACCAATATAACAAAAAAAAAACGGGTAATAAGGGTTTATGCAGTTAAAATCCATGTGCAAGATTTAAAAATATTAATCTTAAACAATTTATATTATTGTGAAATTAACATGTTAAGGAGAAAACTTTCAAGAGCGAGAAATCATTGATCTATCCTAAAGAGCTGAGTCACATTGGATTTAAATTTCCAATAATTACTCAAATCTAAAAATATCAACCTTGAGTGGAGGTGGACTTTATAAACCTTCACCCTTCCCTAAGTTTGAATAGTGCTAGATCATTCCCATAACCATAAAAAAACTTGCATAAAGATAATAAAAACCACAGCAAACAACTGAGGCTTACCTTTGTGTATGGGAATAGGCTTAATTAGGTTGTGTGGAGTTTGGCTACCTGGTGCAGTAGGGGGCCCCTTTCCTCCTACATGATTGGTGATAATAGGGGGAGTCTGAGGTCGTCTTAGGAGAAGTGGAGACATGCTTCTTCTTCTCTTTAAAGAGGCCGGAGTGTTGGCTTCTCCAGGCCGTTTAACTTTATTTTGAGGTCCAGCAACAAACTCATCAGCTTCATCAATCATCATCCCCTAGAGTAGAGAAAAATGCACATGTTACCAACAACAATAGATCCTACTCAGCCTTGTTTGGGTTAATATAGGGCAAGTAAACTTTCTATAATCCTCTGAGCGATGTACAGATCATTTGTGGAGCTGCGCCTTCCTCCATCCACCATAGCATCTGAGGATTTGCACAGGCCTTTTTACTGACCAAGCTCGATTTCAGCAGCTATACTTTACACCACCATGCACATCTGGATGTATGGAAGACTCATAGTGCTTATATTTGCGCATGCTATCACTGGAGTGGGATGGCAAGATAGAACTTTATGTACAAATTTTATTTTACGGCTGCGGATGTGACAGACTGTCCGCATCGTTTTTGAACCCTATACCTGTATTTAGCATACATACAGGGGTGTATTTACTAAAGGCAAATAGACTGTGCCCTTTGCAAATGCAGTTGCACACATTTTCCCCAGTGCTTAGTAAATGTGTCCAGCTGCACTTTGTAAAGAATACCTAGCCAGGTGCAAGAAAAAAAAAAAAAACAAAACCGCATTTTTGCTTGCACAGGATTGCATTTACACAGTCTATTTGCCTTTAGTAAATCCACCCACAGTCTTGTATGCAGCACTTGTAATGGATAGGATATTATTAGGCTTATTTATAGCCAGTGCCTGCTTCCCGATTTCCTATATATCAGGGCTTGACAAATTCTCCTGAAATCTAGGAGCCAGCTAAAAAAGTTAGGAGCCAGTTTTTTTTGTTTTTTTTTTAAACTAACAACCAAGCTTTATTTAATAAAACGGATACTAAATTTACACATAAATACGACTAGAACCCCACTCTCCTCTATAGTGCAATTGGATGGAAACAGACTGTCTGTCTCTTTCCATCCGATGCCATCTGAGCCGATCCACGGGATGGATAGAAAATAGAACCACCATCCGTCTGCTTTTGGCGGACAGGATCAGATGGCGGTAGATTACTGCTCAATAGAGGAGAATGAAGGGTCCGATCAGGTCTGCCTGAAAAACTGACAGGCGGACCTGATCAGACAGCCCATGTGAAAGGGGCCTTCGGCTGTGGCATGGCGATGAGGGGAAAAAAAAAAAAAAGATTATATATATATTATATATATATATATATATATATATATATATATATATATATATATTTATTATTATTTTTTTTAATAGGGAAAAAAATTATTTTTTTTATTTTTTTTAATTAAAAATAAAGAAAAAAATATTTTTTTTTTACATTTAAAAAATAAATTAAATTAATAATAACCACACTCCCTGTCAAAGGTAACTAACTGGACAGGGAAATGGTAATTGCATTAAGAACAAACAGGCAGTGGAAACAGTCATTACAACAGTCATTACTCCCGGCCACCACAAGAGGGCGCCAGTTCCCCATTGGAAGCCTCTCTAATCTCAAGTAGGCCGAAAAGCCGGGGCCTCAATTTTCGGACGGCGCGGAAGTCCGTGCGCGGAAGTCCGTGCAAAAAATGACAGGACACCTTTTGCAGGGCACCCCAGGCGCCAGGTCGCTAATTCTAGTCGCAAATGCGACCTGGCGCCCGGGGATTGTCGAGCCCTGCTATATATATATATATATATATATATATATCTATCTCCATATTGCAGATCACATTCTTCGTGAAAAGGGCATGATAATGGAGACACATTTTGTCAGCTCCCCCTATCCAGGAAGCCTACAGTATTCATGAAATTAACCTCTGGCATGTATTTTGAAGCCTTACATGTGTGCTTAACAGGTACGAGATACATACATGATTTGCATAAACCAATCTTTATTGGTATTTACAATAAAGCATCCGACAGTGCTTCACTGCAAGATCTGCTAGTATTTGACAAGTTAAGAAAACACTTTAGTCTGTATTTGTGACATATTAAATGATCCCTTTCTAACCCTTGTGCACCAACTCATTTTGTTATTACAGAGTCATACCTTCTTATCTTGCTTAAATGGATTTCCAAAGGTGTGCAGTCTTTTGGGCTGGTCTGGATCAATTTCTCGGAGAGGGGAAGGCATTAGCTTCAAGTACTCTTGATAATTGCCCATTTGTGCCACAGGGACACTATGTAGACAGTCTGTGAAGCATAAATCACAAGATATATAGTTAACACAGTATAAACCAACAAGTGATGAAAATGAAAAAAATTAAGACTGAAATAACCCTTACATACACTCCTTTGATTTACACAAATACAATCTTGCACAAAAAAGGTGTGCAAAGGTATGGTCAGATTTACACAAGTTATTGACAGTTCTACAAAGCATTGAATGTAACACACATATGGTACCACAGGGTATGTACAGAATGCAGAGAAATGCAAAATTGTTTTGCATGCATAGCAAGCTCTGCTTGATCACATAATACAAACAATCGCATTGGTGTTTAGAGCTCTGTACTGTGGAGAACAATACTAGAGGGCAAATTTAAAATGGAGAGTATTACTCCTTCCAACAGTTGTTTTATCATCAAATCTTTACTTTTCTTGTAATAAGTGAAACCTGCCCCAATTCCTCTCAAGTCACCCTTTTGGTTATGGAGGCTGACCATCACTTTAACCACTTTAAGACAAGGCCTATTTTTGACACTTGGTGTTTACAAGCTAAAATCTGTCTTTTTTGCTAGAAAACTACTTAGAACCCCCAAACAATATATATATATATATATATATATATATATATTTATTTTTTTTAGCAGAGACCCTAGAGAATAAAATGCAGATCGTTGCAATATTTTTTTCACACTGTATTTGCTCAGCGATCTTCCAAACGCAATTTTTTTTGGGAAAAAATTAACTTTTTTTAATTAAAAAATAAGAAAACAGTAAAGTTAGCCCAATTTTTTTCCATAATGTGAAAGATGTTACGCCGAGTAAATAGATACCCAACATGTCAGGCTTCAAAATTGCGCACGCTCGCGGAATGGCGACAAACATTGGAATTTAAAAATCCCCATAGGTGACACATTAAAAATTTCTACAGGTTACCAGCTTAAAGTTACAGAGAAGATCTAGGGCGCAAATTATTGCTCTCACTCCAACGATTGTGGCGATCCCTCATACGTGTGGTTTGAACACCGTTTACATAAGTGGGCGGGACTTGCGTATGCGTTCACTTCTGCACGCAAGCTAACGGGGACAGGGCGCTTTGATTTTTTTTTCCTATTTTCTTTATTATTTTTACACTGTTTAAAAAAAAAAAAAAAAAAAAAAAAATGTAAACATCCCTTGTAATAGAAATAGGCATGACAGGACCTCTTCATTGTGAGATCTGGGGTCAAAAAGACCTCAGACCTCACAACTACACAAAAAAAGAGAAAACCGCAAAGACGTTTGACGTCGCTCCGGTCCTCCAAGACCATAGAGTTAAGGGCCATCTTGCCCTCACTTGACTTCCTGTCTGTGAGGAGCCGGGACTGGATGATTTTCCCCGCTGCCGGCAGGAGGGGGCACCTCTTCCGCCGCACCATAAGGGCGAGCCTGCAGCGAATCCGCCGCTGGGACCATTATCTGAAAGCCGACCGCCCCCTGTTTAAAAAAATACCGGGGTTATGGCAGCTATCCACTGCCATAACCCCGGTATTTAGCGTCAAAGGACCGACGTAAATACATGGTGAACAGACGGTTAGTAGTTAAATGATGAACAGGGAAGTGTGAGGGTATGGAGCCCATAAAAGGGTTCTATAGTGACCTTCACAAAAGTCAAAGTATTCTGTTTTCATGTGTTTTTAATATTTTTTCCCTTTAATTGTAAATTCGCCACATAACATAAAGCTACTTGTAATAGAATAGACCTGAAATAGGACTGTACCTTCATCTTGCCCCACTATCAGTTTATGTGTTTTCAGCAAATTGGTCCTCATCCTTGTCAACTGATCTAGGAGGTTTGTGCGTGGAATGTCATAGGCATTTCTGTATGTCTGGGGCTTCAGATCCTAAACAAAAGCCAGGTGTTAGACATGTAGTTCAAAAGTAAATATCATATGAAAATGGAATGTAGGGATTGTGCGGGTACTTGGTGAAAAGCGCTTCCCAGAGACAGCTCAACATGCAGCATTTCCCAAGTGGCTAATGACCTTCAGTTCTGCACTGCAACATCTGTCCTGCACTTACTCAAGGACAGCTCCACTCTTTCACAGAAAATAGAAGCTGTCAATCAGGATAGACCATCTGTAAAATTCAGCTCACTATCAAATGCAACTCACTATCTGTGTAAATAAGTGCCAACAGACAGTTCCAAAAAGGTGCAAGAAAACGTTGCAATAAAATCCACTGTGCTTTAAAAACAGAGAGTCAGGAATGCCTTACTTTAAATATAGAGTGCTGTTCCTAATTTCAAGATAACGGGGGAAATACTTCAAAGTAATGCACACTATACCTTATTTAAAAGTCCAATTTGGAAACCAGGAAACTCCTTCAAACTCTCTGAAAGTCGAAAGGAGGCCTCTCCGGAGGTCCCCTGTAGAGGCTGTTTGAAATCTCTATTGTGAATGAAAAATGTTCTTGTGGGGTTACTTTTTAATTTAATTCCAGTCTCCTGTGGGGCCTTCTTTCCAACAGATGCTATTATCCTCTCAGATTCCATTTTCGTCTGTAACATGTAAAGTGTGGAGAAAAAATTTAAAGACCTTTCAGTAACAGACTTGCTTGTAAATAAATAATCTGACGCTTTAGAAGGGCTTATACTGAGGGACAGATATGGAAGGTCTCACAGCGATACATAACACATCTGGCATGTCATCATAAGCCATATATTATTGATTATGCATTTGTTACCTGTTGACCAAGCTTTTTCAAATAAGAAATGACACTATATCTAAAACCACAGTCCACGTTGTCCGATATTAGATTTGGAGCGCCCATCATCCGAAGTGCTTTTTTTAATGGCTAATGAAAAAATTAAAAAGTAAAGAATAAGGATACGCATTACATAGTATATAGGTTATATATTAAAAAAAAAATCAATCTCAATATTATATTCTTTAGCTGTAGAAATGACATCTCACAGGAAATTAACTGCAGAAAGTTCTCCCTTTTTGGAACATACACGGGAATATATTTAAGTTTGACATAGAGAGAAAGAAATATACTAATTTTAGTCTTCTATCCTTTACTTACTTCATGCTTCTGCTCATGGAAGTAACATATTTAGGTCATATTATAGGGGAAAAGGAGAGGAACTTAAAACGATTATCCAATATAAAAATAGACAATACACATGTATAAACAAGTATAAATCATACAAATTAAATTACATTAATTTAAACAAAACCAAAATAAATAATTGCTAAAGACACAGAACTTTAAGGAATGTAGATAGCAAATGTTAGTGCTATTGACTACCGCTAGTTACCCATGGATATGTTATGTTATGTGGTTATTTATCTGCCTCTACATCTTCAATAATGATTCATGACGGAAATGCATGTGGAGGAATCCTACAAAGTTTTACCCTCAGAATTCTCATTTTATATAACAGGCAATCTATCTATTCACCCTCTACCCAAAATGAATTCCCTTTAAACGATTAAATCAACTGTAATCATGAAATGTATCAGGAGTTTTAAAAGACTACAATATTTACAATTTTCTATTTTACACAGAAACAATTAACAATGCTACTTTTCATCTACTCTGGTGAATGTAGACTTTTTGGTTAGAAGTAGCCTGTGTATACCATTTTTAAATAGTTTGAGCACACTTTTTTTTTTTCTGCAACAGTGGCCAAAAAGCAGCTACAGCTTACCTCTAAGAAATAGGGTGGCATTGTTTTCAAGTAGTTATCAAAGGTCTGTCGCCACTTCAGTGTTGGCTTTAGTTTGTGCAACTTGAATAAATCGTCTGGAAAACAAAAGGAAATTATTATTACATAGGAAATACATCACAACATGCAGTTACTGATACATAATACATTACAAAGAAAGTTGATAGGAACTACACCAGAAATAGACTTATTCTCCATTAGTTATACCAGTGAATTTCATGTCACAGATGTTGACTTCAACTACAGAGAGCTTACTCTGACTATGGCTGGGCTCACCGACAAGGGGAGTCTAAAAAACAGGTGGGTTTCCTATAGAGATCATGATGGTAGAGCGGTGTTGGCTGCTTCCCGCTGCCAGATACTACCAGCCAAGGCAAGGTAAGTGAGGGGTTTAGCTGCACTGACCACTGGAATAATAAAGAGTGTATCAGTATGACACACTAGGGATCAACAGAATATCGGTGGGGCCGATATTCACTTTTTTTTTTCTTAAGTATCAGTATCGGCTTCAAGTGGTTGTACCAGAGTGATGCCTGCAGCTACAAGGACATCCCCCCCCCCCTCTCTTCCGCGGGCTCGTCTGGGTACCACTGGGAGACCCGAGTGACCAGCCAGCACATCCGCCGGCTGGCTGAAGAACCGAACAAAGCCCCAGATCCCTTCATAAAAAGAGTACCTGTCACTGCCTATTACTGTCACAAGGGATGTTTACATTCCTTGTGACTGCAATAAAAGTGATAAACTTTTTTTTTTTTTTTTAAAGGACAATGTAAAAAAATAAACAAAAAAAAAAACTTGCAAAAGATCAGCACCTAATATCGACAATCGGCCTTAAGGATGGCAGGAAAATACGTATTGGCCTTGAAAAAAACATATAAGTCGATTCCTACCACACACAAGCTACAAGTACAGCGCAATGTACAGAGATTCCAGGCGAACTGCAGATTGTATGGTAAACAGGTCTTCCAGGAACGGGTTACGGCTCAGCTTTCAGGATTTCCAGGGATAGGTTAGCAGAGTGCACAGCAGGACTTTCAAGGCCAAGGTACTGCTCAGCTTGCATGATTTCTAGGAAAAGGTAAGCTGAGTGCACAGCAGGACTCATAAAGGCAAGGAGTCACAAAGTAAAGGGTTCAGCAACACATGGACAAACATTGCTCAGGCCATGGTGGCAGATCTAGTCACTGCTCGCCAGATTGGGTGGAGACTAACCCTGTATCAGACAGCAAGTGGAATTGGGCAGTGGCTAAGACTGCAAGGATCAATGCAAAAAAGAGTCAGGGAGAACAGGCCATCAATCAATGGGACTTACAGGCAACCCTTCATCTTCGTAGTAAGATAGGAGCAATCCACATGTCTGTAGGACTGCAAGGTAACTGATCAGCCTTACAGCTGATATAAGACCTATGTGGCAAGCAACAGACCTAAAACACTACTTAGCCAGAGTAAATATCAGGTGTCTGCACAGATTTCCAGCATTTGTCTAAAACTATTTTCCAGACCAATGCAGGACAACAGAAAAGATCAAACTGTAAATTATGCACAAAAATGGTTAACGATGCTTATTTGTATTTAGCTTTTTAAACTGCGAACGCTGGACTGTATATTTCCTATGGTGAATATTAAACACTTACTAGCTTATTAAAGTACAAAGGAGCAATAATTACAAGCAAAGTCCAGTACTTCACATCAACTACAATGCCTGTACAAAAATGAAAGTCAGTGGTTTCCATTTTATGTATTTTCCTGCTGAACTTGTAATGTCCTTTAAAACAAGCTCCAAAAATCAAACATAATACAGAACAGCTTTTTTTAAAACATTCTTGAAAAAGAGACAACTTAGAAGCTGCAAAGGCTGCAGATAATGAATGAAATATAAGACATAAAATAATAATGCTGCACACAACTCTGATGAAGTGGAAGAAAGCTACTAGGATGTCCCGTACTTTACTACACATATGCCTGTCCTAAGTCACTAATGTTACACACACGGGAGAGACACCACTGTATTTTCGATGGTGTCATCACTAAGGCTTCATGCACACTAGAAAGCTAAAAACTGCTTTAGAAATGCTAGACCAAAAAAAAAAAATTAAAAGTTTTAGCGGTTTTTTTTTTGCCAGTGTTTAGCTATGTTTAGTAGCTGCAGCATTAAGGAGCAGGGCCTCCAGTGTCAATAACGACCAGTAAATACCTGGTTTTTAAGGAGTGGCCACAGAAGCCGGCTGTGGTGTCCTTAACAATGGAGTCGTTAGAAAAAAATATAAAATAAAACGGTGTTGGGATCCCCCCAATCCATACCAGGTCCTATGGGTCTGGTATTGGTTTCAAGTGGAACCTCACGCCTGTTTTCTATTATCTTGGCGTGCGGTTTCCCTAAAAATCCATACCAGACCCAAAGGTCTGGTATGAATTTTTAGGGGAACCCACCCGCCAAGATAATAAAAAAAAAAAAAAAATGATGTGGGGTGCCCCCTAAAATCCATACCAGACCCCTATCTGCGCATGCAGCCTGGGAGGCCAGGAAAGTGGAGGGGTAGGAATGAGCGAGCATGTGCCCGCCATGTTGATGGGGGCAAAGGCCTCTTTGCCCACAACCCTAGCCGGTAATTGTGGGGGTCTGCGGGCAAGGCTTATCAGAATCTGGAAGTCCCCTTAACAAGGGGGCACCAGATTTTGCCCACCCCCATGTGAATGAGTAGGGGGTTCATAGAACCCCTACTCATTCACCAAAAAAAACCCCATAAATGTACATGAAAACACAAGTTTGACAAGTCCTTTATTAAAAAATGTCCCCTATTGTAGACTCCCGTTGTCTGACAGCTCTTCAATAACTAAGAGGCGGGGCCACGCAGTGATATTACCCGGTGGCACCACCTCCTTGTGACGCTACTGACTGAGGGCATGCTGGGAGACCGGTTTCTTTTCTATCACTAAACTCTCCTGCCAAAAAGCACTAATAAAAAAACCTGTGTGTGCATGAACACACAGAATAACATGCAGGGGAGTTTAGAGGCACTTATAAAAAATGTCTGATGCCCAAAATAGCAGCTGTAAAAACACCAAGCAATGTAAGAATGGTCACAGAACTTACTGGAGATTGAGCGGTATTTTTCATTGTAGCGACTTACCAAGTAATGGAAGTAATACGGGATAGTTGTATGGCATTACAAAAAGATTCACACAGGTAAGGGTGGTGCTTGCTTTTAAATACCCGAATGGGTGTCCAATTTCACTGTATTTTCCACTACTGCTCACAAAAACCTGAAAGTAATAAAAAAATTAAAATAAATAAAAAAATAAGATCTGTTAGGATACAGGAATAAATAAAAATAAAAAAAAGATAGGAGTAAAAATCTAAACCATCTCAACAGAATGTAGTCTCGTACAACACTACCATGCAACACCTCCCACTGAACCAGACGGTACATAAACCAGCCGTAGCATCACAAGGCAAAGTGTGATAGAGATGCAATTCGTAATTAGTAATTCGCTTTAAATTTCTATCCTGCACTAGAAAATTACAGATATAATTTAATTAAGCAAAACAACACTGCGCTAGAGTAAAAGGAGCTGCCAGCACTCAGTAAAGAAAAAATAGTGCAGCGTTAAATTGAAAATGAACACAATATATGTATAATGAATAAATAAAATATACATACAAAATGTAGACAATTAATAAACTAGAAGAGACATGTTTGTGAAGGCAAATAGATAACCAAGTCTAAATCATTGATCCATCCAAGGAAAAACCCCACCGGTGAAAAGGAAGATGAGTAATGTAGATAGAGGGTGACCAAGATGTTCCTACTTCACACCCACAGTGAGTACCAAAATCTGCTTGCCAGAATTCAATGACCACTAAGTTATAGGTGGTCTAATCAGGTACAGGAAAAATGGATTTTTGTAAAATCTTACCGTAAAATCCCTTTCTCTTAAGCTCATTGACAGACGCAGTCCTCTTGATTAATAACACATTGGGTTATACTGCCCTCTACAGGAGTAGGACACTAGACGGAAGGAAAACGTTCTGGCCACACCTTAGGGGCAGTCTCAGAGGGTATATCCTCTCTCTCTCTGCTACAGAAAGTCAGTTATGTCACAAAGCAGTGTCAGAGAATTTAACCAAACCCCACTCAAAAAAACAGAGGGGCGGGTACTGTGTCTGTCAATGAGCTTAAGAGAAAAGGATTTTACGGTAAGATTTTACAAAAATCCATTTTTCTCTGTCGCTCATTGACAGACGCAGTCCTCTTGATTAATAACACATTGGGACGTCCCAAAGCAGTGCCACAAATGAGGGGTGGGATAACAGAAAAATTCAAATCTAGAAGGCCCAACCGGTGCCGACTAGAAGTCTTAAAGGCTCATTTGAATTAAATGATGAGACTCAACTGAAAATCCAACGGAAAAAAACCCTCGAGGTAGACCACCGGTCTCCTCAAATTGCGGCCTGCAGAACCTTGCGGCCAAAAGAGGCATCCGACGATGCCATCACATCAACTTTATAAAATTTTGTAAAGGTATGAACCGACGACCAGGTAGCCGCCTTGCATACCTGGACCACTGACGCCTGATGGCGGAAGGCCCAGGAAGCACTAAGCGCCCGAGTGGAGTGCGCCTTGACAGGGAACGGAGGATCCCGACCCTTAATAGAATAAGCCTGCACCACCGTCTGTCTGATCCATTTGGAGATAGTCGCGGCAAAAGCAGGCAACCCCTTTTTGGGGCCATCCGTGATCACAAAAAGTGAATCCGTTTTACGAAACGGGTCCGTAGTCTTCAGGTATACCCTGATTGCCCGAACCACATCCAAGGAATGTAACGCACACTCCCGAGGATGACTGGGCTTAGGACACAGGGAAGGCAATACAATGTCTTCATTCAGATGAAACTCTGAAACCACTTTAGGAAGGAAGGATGGATTCGGATGAAGAACCACCTTATCCCTATGAACCACCAGATATGGGGAACGTCAAGATAATGCGGCCAGTTCTGACACCCTGCGTGCAGAAGTGATAGCCACCAAGAAGGCCACCTTCTGGGATAATGTAAGCAAGGGAATCTCCCTAATATCTTCAAAGGGAGGTTTCTGAAGAACCGACAACACTAAATTAAGATCCCAGGGCGGTAAGGGTGCGCGCACTGGCGGAGCCAGGTGTCGCACCCCCTGGATGAAATTCCTCACCAAGGAATGAGTGGCCAAAGGTTTCTGAAAGAAGATTGCTAATGCTGAAACCTGACCCTTGATAGTGCTCAAGGACAATTTCTGCTGAACTCCCTGTTGCAGAAAGGCCAAGATTCGGGTCACCGAATAGGTACGTGGGGGAAATCCAAGCGATTCACACCACGCAATATAAGACCTCCATGTGCGATAATAGACTTTGCTGGAAGTCGCCTTCCTTGCTTTGATTAGAGTAGGAATAACTGAAGCTGACAAACCCTTGTCCTTCAGTACCTGAGTCTCAATGGCCAGGCCGTTGAAGCCAGCAATTGTAAAGCAAGATGGAAGACCGGTCCGTGAGACAGCAGATCCTCCTTGACAGGAAGTCTCCAAGGAGCGTCCGCGACTAGCCTCACCAAGTCGGTGTCCCAGGCTGGACGAGGTCCGTCCGGAGTTCCCAGGATAACTGGAATTCCCCCCACCTCTATTCTGCGAGGAAGTTCCCGCAGTAACCTGAGAGGATGGAAGGCATACCGTAGCTGATACTGCCCCCACGGGACGATCATCGCGCTTTTTGGATCGCCGGCGCGTGCTACCAACCTCTAACTAGACAGAAAAAACTGACTTCCTGTAGAAGACAGAGAGAGGATATACCCTCTGGGACTGCCCCTAAGGTGTGGCCAGAACGTTTTCCTTCCGTCTAGTGTCCTACTCCTGTAGAGGGCAGTATAACCCAATGTGTTATTAATCAAGAGGACTGCGTCTGTCAATGAGCGACAGAGAAAGTAGGTCTCTCTCAAACTGGAACCACTCAGAAAACTCGGTCCACTCTCAAAAGACACCAATCAAATGCGCTTCCATAGTGCAGTATCCAACGAACCCTTTATTGTTAAAATAAATAATTGCGCATTTACGAGATCCAGTACTTGATATTATCATAAATGCATTAACCACTTAACGCTCGCTCTCAGGAGGCTAGGGGGCGACGCTCCTGCCCCCGATCGTCAGCCGGGGAGCCAGTGCGTGTGTCAGGTGGCTCCGATTGACAGAGAGGGAGGGACGGCTGATGTAAAACACAGCTGTCCGTCCTTCTCCCTGAGATGATCACAGAGACTATGTGATCCTGCTATATAGGATCGCATGTCACCCTATTCATCTCACAAGCCATGCCCCCCCACAGTTAGAATCACTCCCCTAGGGTCACATTTAACCCCTTGATCACCTATACTGTTAACCCCTTCCCTGCCAGTGTCATTATTACAGTAACAGTGCATATTTTTAGCACTGATTAGTAATGGCACTGTAGTAATGTCACTGGTACCCCCAAAAGTGTAAAAATTGTTAGTTAGGGGTCCGATCTGTCCGCCGCAATGTCACAGTCCTGCTAAAAATCGCAGATCGCCGCCATAAAAATGACATAAATCTTTCCCGTAGTTAGTAAACGCAATAACTTTTGTGCAAACCAATCAAAATATGCTTATTGCGATTTTTTTTTACCAAAAATATGTACCAGAATTTTTTTTTTTTTTTCAAAGTTGTCACTTTTTTTGTTTATAATCGCAAAAAAAAAAAAAAAAAAAATGCACAGGTGATCAAATACCACCAAAAGAAAGCGCTATTTGTAGGGAAAAAAAAAGGACGTCAATTTTATTTGGGTACAGCGTTGCACAACCACGCAATTGTCCGTTAAACTAATGCAGTGCCGAATCGCAAAATAGGGCCTGGTCATTAAGCAGGAAAATCTGCCGGTCTTAAAGTGGTTAACAAGTGAACATCGGACATGTACGGCGTTCCTGTGGGCTTTCCTCCGTGCTCTCGGCTCAAACAAACAAAGAACCGACCATTTGGAAAAGAGTTATGTGAGAACGTCACTGTCATAGGCCCCACCCTACGCATTTTGTTACAAGGAACGTAGTCTGGGGATAGGTCCAGACTGCGCGTCACCATGTGGATCGACCATTTAGAGGGCTGCTGCGCCATCCTTACTGCTGGCCACTACCCGCCCGTACTATAAAGCTTCAAGGGAAAAAACAATGGCCCACATAAGAACAAAAAAAAAATTTAAAATGTGTAAATTTTGGTAAAAAAAAAAAAAAGCACAGAGAGGAACCAAAGAACACAGGAATACCACAAAACTAAACCATGATCTCTCAAAGCAGTACAGAAGATAAAAAAATATAAAATCAAGCATTATGAAAACAATTATTGTCCCAATCAACAGTCAAGCCGAAAGGGACATAAGATTTCATATAGAAAATCCAACGAGTTTCTAACTTGGATATAGATCTGATCATGTTGATACCTCTCCAATGGGGCATAACCTTATCCAGGGTAAAAAAAAATAAGATTTTTGTAAGATCTTACCATAAAATCTTTTTCTCTGATGTCCGTCGACAGATGCAGCCTCATCTCCATGAGCTTAGTGGGGTTTATGCCCCTCCTATCAGGAGTAGTCTAGTACAATTTGAATACACACGCCCAGGGGGCTGTCCCTCTAGCCATTTTCCCCCACTGCACAATCCAGCTGATCAGTTTAGTTTAAAAGCTGTGAAGACAAAAGAACCAACCCCAAACAGAGGGGCGGGTGCTGCGTCTGTCGACGGACATCAGAGAAAAGGATTTTACAGGAAGATCTTACAAAAAATCGTATTTTCTCTATCGTCCGTCGACCGACGCAGCCTCATCTCCATGAGCGGAGTGGGATGTCCCAAAGCAGTGTAGGTATGAGGGGTGGGAAAAAACGCAACCAGATAGTAACGTCAACTCCAAAAGGCTAAACTTAACCAACCGGGCAACATGGAGCTCAACCAAACAACAGGAGCTCACCCAGAAAAAAAGCCCCCAAAGAAGTACAAACCATTCTCTTACGAAACAGCAGCCTGCAAAACCTTGTGGCCAAAAGAGGCATCTGAAGATGTCAACAAATCCATCTTGTAAAATTTGGTAAAGGTGTGCACAAAAGACCAAGTCGCTGCCTTGCAAACCTGTACAAGAGGCCTGATGGCGAAAAGCCCAGGTACTCAGGGGAGGTACTCAGCGCTCTAGTAGAATGCGCCTTTACAGGGAAAGGAGGAAACGGACCCTTGATTGAATAAGCCTGAACCACCGTCTGCCTGATCCATCTCGAAATGGTCGCAGCGGACGCAGCCAAACCTTTGGGAGGACGATCCGAAAGGACAAACTCTTATCGGCCGAACCACATCCAGAGAGTGCAGGGCAACTTCTTTCTGATGTTTAGGCTTAGGACATAAGGAAGGCAACACAACGTCTTCATTCAGGTGAAAATCCGACACCACTTTAGAAAGAAAAGACTGATTAGGTCGGAAGACCACTTTATCCCGGTGGACCACCAAATAAGGTTAACGACAGGACAACGTCGCCAACTCAAGACTCTGCGGGCAGAATAGCCACTAGGAAGGCAACCTTCTGCGACAAAGAAAGCAGAGAAATCTCCCCAATATTCTCAAAAGGAGGCTTTTGAAGAACAGACAAAACCAGATTAAGATCCCACAGAGGCAACGGGGATCTCCTTGGAGGGGCCAGATGACGCACCCCCTGAATGAAGGTGCGAAATCAAATTATGAGTAGCCAACGGACATTGGAAGTAAATAGCCAAGGCCAACACCTGGCCCTAGATAGTCCCCAATACCAAGCGCTGCTCAACCCCTTTTTGCAAAAAGGCCAGAACCCTAGCTATCGAAAAAGAGCAATGTGCAGCTGCAAATGATATATACGATTTCCACGTACGATTATAGATCTTCCTAGAGGTCGATTTCCTGGCCTTCAAAAGGGTAGGAATCACCGAATCAGAGAGACCTCTATCCCTCAACATCTTTTATTCAACAGCCAAGCCGTTGAAGCCATCGACCGTAAAGTAGGATGGAAGATCGGTCCTTGAGATAGAAGATTTTCCATTTTTACCAGTTCTGCGTGCCAAGGCCAGTCTGGAGCTACCAGAATGAGAGGAACGTCTTCCATGGCGACCCGGCGAAGAAACCTCGGCAAGAGAACGAGTGGAGGGAAGGCACATAACAGGTGATACATACCCCAGGGAGCCGCCAGAGCGTCTGTGGGGTCGGCTAGAGGATCCCGAGACTTAGGCCACAAACCTCTGAACTTTCCCGTTAAGGCGAGACGCAAACAGATCCACCTCCGGAGTCCCCCACCCCTGATCCAACACCTGACGACTCAGGTAATCCGCGTGCCAATTCTCCACACCCGGGATGTGGACCGCGGAAACAGCCGGACATTGTGTTCCGCTCATACCAGAATCTTGGCAATCTCCTTGGCCGCCAGGGCACTCCTGGTGCCCCCTTGATTGATGTAAGCCACGGCTGTGGTATTGTCTGACTGGACCTGAACCAGAGAGCCACGTAGCCGACTCGTCCAGTGAAGCAGGCAGAGCTTGATCGCTCTCAGCTCCAGGATATTGATCGGCAAGGAAGACTCTGTCATCCAAGTTCCCTGGGCACAGAGCTTCCCCAGCACTCCACCGAAGCCTGACAGGCTGGCGCCTGTGGTGACCACCGTCCAAAACACCGGCAGGAAGGACTTGCCCTGGTATAGGACAGGCGATTGGAGCCACCAAGAGAGAGCCGACTTCGTGAGATCGCTCAACAGATTCTTCTGGTCCAATGACTGAGGATCTCTGTTCCATTTTGACAATCTTTCAGCAGCTGTCTCGTGTGAGACTGAGCAAATGGGACCGCTTCGAAGGTTGAGACCATCAGACCCAGGGCCCTCATGCAAGCCCGCAAGGAGGACTTATTGGCCTTCATCAGCAAACTGACCGCCCCTTGCAACTTCTGAAGCTTGTCCAAGGGAAGAAAGACCCTTGCCAGAGCAGTCGAGGATCAGCTTTGGCGACATTGATCGTCCACCCGAATTCCCGAAGGGTCCGAATGGTGATGGAGACATTGTCCAGCAGATCGTCCAGATACCCCACAATGGAGATAATTCGTCAACGCAACAAGGTCAACACAGGGGGTAGGACTTTGGTAAATGATAGTGCAAATGAGAACCAGCGCAAAAATGGTGTAACCCAACCTCATGGGATGGTCAATGGATCAAATAATTTAGGTGATGATTCAAAAATTAAATAGACATAAGTAATCAAAATATCCTCTAGTGGTGTGATTCAAACTCCCAATATTAAGAATAATCAATTCCAATATAAAACAATGACTCCCAATAGTAAGAATAATCAATTCCAATATAAAACAATAAGACGACCAATAGTCCAGAATATTAATAATAATAGTCCCAAAAAATCGTGCAGCAAGTGGCCAGTGAAAGTTCTATGAAGAAACAGCCAAAATAAAGTGCTCAAGTGCTGGAAAACAAACACATGCCGCAGTGGTGTGATGCTATAGTGGATGATTCCTCTCCCCAAAAGTGATTCCACTTACCGGACAGCGTGGACCCCCAGACCTTATGGTGTAAGGGTCTTACAGGCAGGGTCCGGTAAGTAATCCGGGCAATAATCCTTTAGATCGGGATTGCTGGCCAGTGTGGATCCCCTAAGCTCTCTCAGCAGGTAATTAGCCATGTAGAAGGGAAGAAAGGAATTCCAATAGTGTGATACTGTTGATCCTTCCAGAAATTCAGTGAGCTTGTAACTTCCCGAACACTGCCTCTGCGGCACTGAAGACCGTGAGTGACGAGGGGAGCGGAGCAGGGCCAATAAAACTGTTTAGGTCTTCAGTGCCGCAGAGGCAGAGTGTTCGGGAAGTTACAAGCTCACTGAATTTCTGGAAGGATCAACAGTATCACGCTATTGGAATTCCTTTCTTTCCTTCTACATGGCTAATTACCTGCTGAGAGAGCTTAGGGGATCCACACTGGCCAGCATCCCGATCTAAAGGATTATTGCCCGGATTACATACCGGACCCTGCCTGTGAGACCCTTACACCATAAGGTCTGGGGGTCCACGCTGTCCGGTAAGTGGAATCACTTTTGGGGAGAGGAATCATTCACTATAGCATCACACTACTGCGGCATGTGTTTGTTTTCCAGCACTTGAGCACTTTATTTTGGCTGTTTCTTCATAGAACTTTCACTGGCCACTTGCTGCACGATTTTTTGGGACTATTATTATTAATATTCTGGACTATTGGTCATCTTATTGTTTTATATTGGAATTGATTATTCTTACTATTGGGAGTCATTGTTTTATATTGGAATTGATTATTCTTAATATTGGGAGTTTGAATCACACCACTAGAGGATATTTTGATTACTTATGTCTATTTAATTTTTGAATCATCACCTAAATTACTTGATCCATTGACCATCCCATGAGGTTGGTTACACCATTTTTGCGCTGGTTCTCATTTGCACTATCATTCACTAAATCACTTTGATTTATGCACAGCAGCACTTTTGGTTATAATCTATATAATACCATAGCGCGGCATTAATCTTTTTTGCACTACAGGACTTTGGTAAAAACTCTGGGAGCCGAGGCGAGACCAAAGGGTAACACCACAAATTGAAAGTGTTCCTCTGCCACCGTAAATCGGAGAAATCACTGGTGTCCCTCGAATATGGGGACATGGAGATACGCATCTTTGAGATCGATGGAAGCCATAAAATCCCCTATTCAAAGATGCCACCACCGACCGAATGGACTCCATTCGAAACTTCTGCACCCGCATAAAGCGGTTGAGAGCCTTGAGGTCCAGGATTGGAAGCACTTTGCCCTCCTTTCTGGGCACAGCGAACAGGTTTGAATAGAAACCGAGCGCGTTCCTGTTGGGGAACTTGCACAATCACCCCTTGAGCCAGGAGATCTCGCACAGCCTCCCACAGATTCTTCAAACTCTCCGGAGACAGGCGAAGATTTGACTGAAAGAACCTGTCCCCGGGCCAGGACCGGAATTCGATCTTGTACCCGAAACAAACCAGTTTGCAAACCCAATCGTCCTGAAGGAAGGAAGCCCAGGGTTCCTGAAAGAAGCGCAGACGTTCCCCCACCCCTGACCCGGGTGAGGGCGCCCCTTCATGCTGAAGAGGACTTGTCTGTCGCACCAGACTGACCGGCCTTGGTCTTTTTAACTTTTTAGCACCTCCAGAAGTTCTGAACAGCTTGCCTTTTTCTTGAGCCTCGAAAAAAATGTTTGTGAGCAGAAAAAGAAGGACCCCGCTTAGGACAGCATGTCTTACCCTTGGAAGATTGAGGAAGAAGAGTACTCTTCCCGCCAGTCAGTCCCTTGATCAACTCATCCAATGAGTCATCAAATAACCTGTCTCCCAGAAAGGGCAGGTCAGCAAAGGCCTTTTCAGAAGCTTGGTCAGCCGACCAGTTCTTCAACCAAATCATGCGTCTTAAAACAATGCCCACAGCCGAGACCCTGGCCACCAGGGGAGCAGCATCCATAGACGCATCACACAGGAACACCAGAGCCTGGATCACCTGGTCCAAAAGTTCTAGCTGTTCTGGAGGACCTAAGTCTCCCGCAACCCCCTAATCCATTCCGTCACCGTCTGTGAAACCAACACAGACACAAAAACCTGTTTCAAAATGGAACCCGCCAGGAAATGAAGATGGCGGGAAAGGGATTCCTTCCTGTGAAAAACAAAAAAAGGAGAGGAGAGAAAGCATTCCTCACAAAAGTAAACCAAGGACACCTGGGAATATTGGTGAAAAAAACCTTTACTTAAATTGTGAAAGTATCATTGATTCCATACGAAAAAACACAGACTCACATATTAAAAACAATAATGAGAATAAAATAAAATCCCAGTCCTGCGATAAAAAAGAAATAACGCACCCACGTATAATCACCAAGTTTGGAGCACAGTGGAAACAAGTTAAAAATATAATTGAGAGGCACTGGAGAGAGCTCACAGTGTCACCAGTGATTAAGAAAAACGTAGGCCCCTGGCCCTTTATTACAGCCAGAAGGGCCACAAATTTGAAGGACATTTTAGTCTACTCCGAATTTCAAAAGACCTACGATCTAAGCAATTGGTTAACATCTCTGCCTCCTCTAAAGGGCATGTTCCATATGTAAATTTCTCTGGAAATCCGACTCTTTCACTAACTGCGATGGTACTAAGTCATACCACATTGATGGATTCATCAACTGTGCCACCACTAGAGTTATTTATCAACTAATCTGTCCATGTGGAAAGACATACATCTGCAAAACAAAACGGGAGCCGACGGTCACGGTACGGAACTCTGAAGGAACGGCACGAGTGGCCGTTCTTTCAGAGCGCATGCGCCAGTGATGTCACTGGCTGCATGTAAGGTAAATATCTCCTAAACGGTACATGTTTAGGAGATATTTACAGTACCTATAGGTAAGCCTTATCATAGGCTTACCTATAGGTACAACTTGCAGAGGAGGGTTTACTTCCTCTTTAAAACTCCCAGCCAAAAGGGGAGATTTGTATAACCTACTTCTCCAGAAGGAGAAATTATGGATTTATAAAATGGGCTCTCTCACGTCAAAAGGCCTCAATACCAAATGGAACCTCCAACCATTTTTGACACAATAATCTAGGTTGAACTAATCTGGCCCCGCTGTTCAGTGGGATTTTCCTTGACCACTGCGCTAAGAGGTTAATTGGGTCAGCCATGTAAGTCTCCTCTTCCCTCTCTTTTCCCCTACAGCCTTTTTCTTCCTCCACCCCCCTTTCCTCTCCCTATTCCCCTTTCCCCCCTCCCCTTCCCTCACCCCCTCCCCTTTACCTACTAAATGGGAGAGTTTTGGAAAATTAGGGTAGGTTTGAAATTCCTACATAATAGTAATAGGTGGTTTGTGCCTAACTTTATAAATGGACCTCAGGACTTCCAGTCCAAATATTTCTGGACCCCTACCCCTCCTCCCTATTCTCTATTGGAACATTGTTTATTAACCGATTCTAATGTCCCCCATTGTATTTCTGTCTGTCTTCTCCCCCCCCCCCCCACAACCCTGGTTGGTGTATGCGGTGGGGTATATGGGATTACAGGAATAAATAGACACACTCAATTTCCTTGAGTCTCCTGATATTCTAGTTAACTTTTAGTTTTGCTTAGAAACTTCAGGATAGATAGTTCTGGATAACAGGAGCGGCTTTAGAGACTGGATAACCCTGTCTGTGTATTACTATTGAAATCATTTTAATTAGATCTGCTTTCTTTGTGCTATGAAGTGACTACATTTGGGGAAGATCTTTCTGCTCTCCTAGGGCATCTTGTGGATGTTTATGGGCAGTACTTAAATAATTATATGAAAACCACAAATGTGTGTCCAATCAAGGGCCTACATAGAGCACTGTCAGAAAGCACACCCTCAGCTCTGAAGAAACCAGTGTCTATTGGCTGGTAAAATGCGTCAGTAGCGCGTCCCATCTCTGCACCAATCAGGGAGCCAGCTGTGTTCAAGCCCAGCTGTCCAGGAGAGTGCAAGCGTGGAAGTCACAGCAGTGACCGCTTGCGGCTCGCCCCTCCCCAAACCGACTCAGCTGAGCGTAGGAGGCGGAAGGGAGCCTCCGGACAGAGGGACACACGCTGGAACTGCGGACCACTAGAGTCTTCTGGGATTACGATCGGATACACATGGAGGATAGGTCCACCCCACAGTTAAGGAGGTATATGTATTCAATGGAACCTTCCAAAACCAGTGCTAATGCGTTGCTAATATCTTCATATCCACCACATATCTCGGGCTGATTCCCAGTATCCACAATTAAGTGTTAATCTTACTGCCAAGGGAATTTTATTGCAGCAAAAGGCTGCGACACCTTCTGTTGGACACTCCCCAGTGATCTATCTTAAGGGAGCCCGGTCCCAGAGACTTGTTCTACTTGCCGAGTGAAGGATGATGTATGGGATATGATCTACTCACCTTTGGTGTTTATAATGTCTACAAGCTACTGATGCATCATCATCCTCACTAATTTAGAAATTGGTCACTGCAGATCTCCCCATTGACTTTGACTTTTTTTCTCATTATTGTTTTTAATATGCGAGTCTGTTTTTTCGTATGGAATCAATGATACTGTCACAGTTTAAATAAAGGTGTTTTTCACCAATATACCCACGTGTCCTTAGTTGACTCTTGTGAGGAATGCTTTCTCTCCTCCCATTTTTTTTTTGTTTTTCACAGGTATGCCTGTCAACGGACAGCAGTAGGTGGGACTGGGTCTGAACAAATCCCAGTTGAACAAGATCGTTTTGTGTGAGCATTTTCCAATTTTTTAAGGGATTTCTCCCGCCTGTCCACTGGATCCGTAAAAACTGGGGAATCTTCCACAGGCACAAAGGTAGACTTGTTCAATCTGGAAACAGGATGGTCCACCTTAGGTGGCCCCACCAAACGGTTGGAGACCTTTTCAGCAAAAGGATACCGGTGTTTAAAGCGTTTAGGCACCACTAACACGTGCTTAACGTGCCGCCATTGGTCATTCACAATATCATGAAAGGTGTCGGAAAAAAGGAAAATCTAGCCAGATTTTTGAGACTTTTGGGAGCCAAAAGCCAACCGCGTCCCTGCCGGCTTGGGCTCATCAGCCAATTTTAAAGTATCCCACACTGAAATATTTAGGGCTTCCAATAACGCGCGCTCCCGCGCTGCAGCTGAAGACAGGTCCTGTTCACCATCTGACTGCGAGGACAGCGACCCCTCGGGTAGGGGGGCATCCAGGACAACCCCATCAGCCTCTGAATCAGAGGACACCTCCGTAGGAGGAGAAGGCAGCGGCCATTTTTGGCTATCAGCCTTTTTCATGACTAAATCAGCTTTTGTCACCAGGCTTTCCAGGGCAGCTGAAATGGAGGCCAGTGACTGCGATCTGGACTGTCCGGGAGTCGCACAGAGTAGGTCTAAGGGTGATTTTCCAGTGTGGGACTCCATAGTGCAAATCGCAAAAAATGGAGTACTGCCGCTTTAAGAGAGCCGATCACGGTATCTACCACCGATCGCATCGGTCTGCAGGGAACCCTTTTAAACCAAACTAATAGCAGAAAGTGTAAGGATATGCCCACAGAGACCCCAAATACATCCACCTAGCCCTGCCCCAGAAGTGGAAGAGATTGAGTGCACCGATGCCCAACCACTTATGTTTCAAGATGAGTATATGAGAGGACCATCGCAGCACGTCTCGGATGATGAGGAAACACAGGTGCCAACTGCTGCGGCTTTCAGAATTGTGCAGACCGACAAGGAGGGCAGGGGTGAAGACTGGGTGGAAGATGATGTGGAGGACGATGAGGTCCTCGACCCCCACATGGAATCAACGTCATGCAGGTGACCTGTGTGGTTCGGAGGAAGAGACGGTGGTCGCACAGAGCCACCAGCACAGCAGAAGAGGGAGCAGGGTGCAAAAGCAGAGCAGCCGTCCCCTAGACAGTACGCCTGCTACTGCCCAATGCAGCAAGGGACCGAGCACACCAAAGCCAGCTCCAAGGAGTTCCCCAGCATGGCAGTTCTTCAGACAATGTGCTGATGACAAGACACGAGTGGTTTGCACGATGTGCAATCAGAGCCTGTAGCGAGGCATAAACGTTCTCAACCTGCATGACCAGGCATCTAAGTGCAAAGCACGAGCTGCAATGGAGTAGACACCTCAAAAACCAAGAAAGGTCTCTAGTTCCTCCTGCTTCCTCTTCTGCTGCAGTCTCAGCCTCTTCATCCACCTCTGTAGTGACAGTGGCACCTGCCACCCCGCAAACAGAGGATCTGCCAGCAACACCACCACCTGGGTCACCATCTCCACAATGTCCCGTGGAAGCGTTCAGCTATCTCCCAAACACTGGAGCGGAAGAGGAAGTACCCACCCTACCCACCTGCGATCCCTGGCCCTGAATGCCACCATTTCAAAATTCCTGGCCTTTGAAATGCTGTCATTCCGTCTGGTGGAGACGCAGAATTTTAAAAGCCTTATGGCGGTGGCTGTCCCACAGTACGTTGTGCCCAGCCGCCACTACTTTTCCAGGCGAGCCATTCCTTCCCTGCACAACCAAGTGGGGGACAAAATCAGGTGTGCACTGCGCAAGGTTCACCTAACTACGGATACGTGGACCAGTAAGCATGGTCAGGGACGTTATATCTCCCTAACAGCACACTGGGTAAATGCAGTGGTGGCTGGGCCTGAGGCGGATAGCAGTTTGGCGCATGTCCTTCCACCACCAAGGATTGCAGGGCGCTTCAGTTTTCCTCCTGTTGCTAACTCGTCCTACTCCGCTTCCTCATCCTCTACCACCTCCTCATGCGGTCAGCGTAACACCTTCACCACCAACTTCAGCACAGCCAAGGGTAAACGACAGCAGGCAGTTTTAAAACTTGCCTGTTTGGGGGAAAAACCCCACACCGCGCAGGAGTTGTGGAGGGCCATGGAACAACAGACCGATGAGTGGTTGGTGCCAGTGAGCCTCAGGCCCGGCCTGTGGAGTGCGATAATGGGCAAAATCTCGTAGCAGCTCTGGGCCTAGCCGGTTTGATGCACATGCCTTGCATGGCTCATGTGCTGAATTTGGTGGTGCAGAGGTTCCTTGCTGCAGAAAGTGCGGGCCGTCTGTGCGCACTTTCAGCATTCTCATCCTGCTGCTGCTCGCCTGTAAGTGCTGCAGCGGTAACTTTGGCCTTCCCGCTCACCGCCTCATATGTAACGTGCCCACAAGGTGGAACTCCACCTTGCACATGCTGGCCAGACTGTGCAAGCAGCAGCAGGCAATAGTGGAGTCTCAGCTGTAGAACGCACGCGTGTGTCGCTCTGCAGAACAGCACCACTTCACCACCAATAACTGGGCCTCCACGCGAGACCTGTGTGCCTTGTTGCGCTGTTTCGAGCACTTCACCAACATGGCCAGTGCCGATGACGCTGTTCTCAGCTTAACTATCCCACTTCTATGCGTCCTTGAAAAAACGAATCGGGCGATGATGGAAGAGGACGTGGCACAGGAGGAGGAAGAGGGATAATTTCCAAGGCTTTCAGGGCAGTCATTCACAAGTGGCTCCGAGGGTGGGTTCCTGCACCCACAAAACGCCAGGTACACAATTGTCCAGCAAGGGCACAGTAATGGAGGATGACTAGGTGGAGGATGAGGAGGAGGAACCATGTTCACAGCAGGGTGGCACCCAGACCATCTCATGGCCATCACTGGTGTGTGGCTGGGGGGATACAGAGGACACAGACGATACACCTCCCACAGAGGACAGTTTTTCGTTGCCTCTGGGCAGCCTGGCACACATAAGCGATTACATGCTGCAGTGCCTCGGCAACGACAACCGGGTTTCCCACATTATAACTTGTGCTGATTACTGGGTGGCCACGCAGCTGGATCCCCATTACAAGGACAATGTACTGTCCTTAATTCCCTCACTGGAGCGTGATAGTAAGATGCGCGAGTACAAGCGCACGCTGGTAAACGCGCTGCTGGTGGCATTCCCAGCAGACAGCAGGGGCACAGTGGAAGCACAAGGCGAAGGCAGAGGAGGAGGTAGCCAACGCAGCCGGGGCACCGCCAGCACCTCAGAAGGCAGGGTTAGCATGGTCGAAATGTGGAAAAGCTTTGTCAACACGCCACAACAACCAGCACCACCAGCTGATATGGTCTTAGCAGGAGGCATCATTTCACCAACATGGTGGAGCAGTATGTGTGCACTTGCCTAGACGTACTGAATGACGGGTCTGCCCCCTTCAATTTCTGGGTCTCTAAATTGGGCATATGGCCTGAGCTTGCCCTTTACGCATTGGAGGTGCTGGCCTGCCCTGCAGCCAGTGTATTATCTGAACGTGTATTTAAGCACAGCAGGGGGCGTTATCACAGACAAGCGCAGCCGCCTGTCCAGAGCCAATGTGGACAAGCTAACGTTCATTAAAACGAACCAGGCATGGATCCCACAGGACTTGTCCGTACCTTGTGCAGAATAGACATGTATACCGGCCTTACGCAGCCATTGTTGTATTTTTGATCTTTCTCACTCTTTTGGGGGTGCACCCTAATGGGATAGTAGACAGGACTCCCTAGATTTTTAGTAACAGATAATAAATTTACAATAATGAGACACCACACAACATCTGGTTGGAAAATTTTTAAGGCAGCGGCCGTTTAATATTTGTTTATTTAAACAAACGTGATAAAAGATTTTCAACATTATAATAAAACACTGAAAACAACTCGGTCACTACGACCACAGAACAAATTGTATATATATATATATATATATATATATATATATATATATACACACACACACACACACACACACACACACACACTGTCCCCCTTTGCATAACACAAAGGTGACCCTACAAATAATAATACTGGCCGCGACAAAACAAAGGAGAAGGAAGGGAGGGGAACACCACAGCTCTGTTCCAGTGAGGTGGCTGAGCCCTTAGCTGCGGGGGTCTTTCTTAAGTAGCCCTTAACCAGGGGTTTAGGTGGGATTTTTGAGCGGGAAGAGGGGAAAACTCAACGATATCATAAAACACTGAAAACAGTGTTTTATGATATTGAGTCAAGCTACCTTCCTCAGAGCTTGACTCCCGAAACGCGTTAGCGGTCGCAATTTCCAGGACATGGTCCAACACATGGGTGACGGGAATTTGCAATACGATTTTAATTCTTCATGTTTGTGAGTATGCATTCAGCATTTTATTAAATCATTTTAAACAGTACCACGGGTAATGCACTAGGTGTTTGCGCCTCCTTTTCCTTTCTTTTATGCATCCGTTTGGAGTTCCCTGCCTGAGGAGAGCAGCACGCCAGTCTTCCCCTTCGGAGTGAGCGCTTGGCTGATATATTTGTTTATACATATATATATATATATATATATATATACACACACACACACACACACACACACACACACACACACACACACACTGTCCCCCTTTGCATAACATAAAGGTGCTCCGTTCCAGTGAGGTGGCTGAGCCCTTAGCTGTGGGGGTCCTTCTTAAATAGCCCTAAACCAGGGGTTCAGGCGGGATTTTTGAGCGGGAAGAGGGGAAAACTCAACGAATCTCCCCAGATACAAGGGAATTTGAGCGGGAAGAGGGGGAACCGGCCCAATCTCCCCAGACACAGGGACAAATTTGAGCGGGAACAGAGGCTGAATAATCCCAGGTCATAAAGGTCAACTAAACTTTCCCCAGCAACAATTTTACCTCACCCTGTGACTGCTAATAACTAGCCTACACCAAGTTATAATCCCTGTCCCCATCCCATGAGGAAAAGGGGGCACAAAATGATGCCCCTTTTCCTTTCATTTAAAAAAAAATAAAATTAAAAACAAAGACCAGTGTTGGCTATCTCGTCCCCCTCCACCGCCACTTAAACCTACACCGCCACATCCATCTCGATCTCCTACTCCATATGGACCTCGTCCTCCTAGATCAAGATTATTATTTTTTATTTTTATGTATTTTATGTTATTTTAAGTTATTTCCCTATTCATATTTGTTTGCAGAGCATTTGCCATGCTCTTAACATTTTGCTGCCATTTGCAGCCCTCTAGCCCTTTCCATTAATTTTTTTAGAGCCATTTTAGTGCTCAAAAGTCCGGGTCCCCATTGACTTCAATGGGGTTCAAGTTCGGGTTAGGTTCGGGTCCCCAACTCAAACTTTTTTGAGAAGTTCGGCCAAACCCGTCGAACCCAAACATCCAGGTATCCGCTCAATTCTAGTTATGTTCCTTGAATCCACGTTTAATATTACCAACATGTTTAGAAAGACATGCAAGTAATTCTCACTTGGTACGACCAATGTATTGTTTGGAACATGAGCACTAAATCATGTAACTGACAAATTTTGAAGTGCATGTAATAAACATATTGTCATAAATTTTTTTGCGTTTGTGTTGACTGAAAAATATGTACATCTCCTCTCCGTGAGAGAATTGATTTGACAAATGCTGCACTTCCTACATGGAAAAAAGCCTGTTATCCACTGAAAAAAAGAAATTGTTTTGGGATGGTCTATGACATTGGGTGCGACCCTATGTCGCAGAGCTGAAACACCTTTATATATTATAACAGGATGATCCGGGAGGGCAGAACCGAGTACACCCTGTCCTTTTTTTAGGATACCCCAATGTTTTTTTTGAATATTTTTCGAACAGAACCGAGTACACCCTGTCCTTTTTTTTAGGATACCCCAATGTTTTTTTTTAATATTTTTCGAATTGAAAAAGTGTTGACTAGAATAACCGATAGTCAAAGAGAATCCAAATTTCTTATCAACTGGCTTCACACTGGTCTCTGCCTTCCCACTCAGCATAGTCCCTCTATCTATATTAGCCACCTGTGTGACTGTGTTATCAATGCCCTCTCCAGAGTAACCCCTCTCTAGAAATCTGGCTTTTAGAATATTGGCTTGTGGATAAAAAATATCTGTGATATTCGTGCAGTTGTGCCTAACACGTTGGAATTGACCTTTGAGAATTGCATTCAACCAGGATCTACGATGACAGCTTGACAGAGGGATATAGGCATTACGGTCTGTTTCCTTAAAGTATGTGGTAGTAATGAGTTGTCCATCCTGAACCTGAATATTCAGTTCAGTAAATGTATCTCAAAGTCACTAACCTCAAACTGTTAGGAAATGCACTTATATTGATTCAAGTTCTCAATGAAAAGAGGGCGTCATTAATATACCTTTTCCAGAGCCGTAATTGCTCTGGGGGGGTTGTCCCAAATCACCTCCTCCTCCCAAGGCCATGAATAGATTAGCTATACTCAGAGCTAATTTAGCAACCATGACGCCGTGATTTTGTAACTCGGGAGAGGACACTGATAACACTATTACACAGGTGGCTAATGTGGATAGAGAGACTATGCGGAGTAGGAAGAAGACAGAGACCAGTGTGAAGCCGGTTGATAAGAAACTTCGATTTTCTTTGACTACCAGTTATGCTAATCAACATTTTTCCATTAGAAAAATACTCAAAACACATTGGTGTATCCTAAAAAATGACAGGGTACTCGGTCCTGTCCTTCCAGATCATCCTGTCATAATATATAAAGGTGTTCCAGCATTGTGACATAGGGTCGCACCCAATGTCATTGACCCTCCCAAAACCATCACTTTTTTTTTCAAATCGATGACCGGATTTTTTCAATGTAGGAAGTATATTTGTCAAATCAATTACCCCACAGGGAGGAGATGTACATCTTTTCAGTAAACACAAACGCAAGAAATGTATGACATTAATATGTTTATTACATGTACTTCAAAATTTGTCATTCAAGTGATTCAGTGCCCATGTTCCAAACAATATATTGGTCATACCAAGTGAGAATTACATGTACGTCTTTCTAAACATGTTGGTAATATTAAACGTGGTTTCAAGGGACATAACCTGTCCAAACATTATGCAATACATTATGATAGGAATTTATTGGGCACCTATTTTTTTGCCCTGGATAAGGTTGTGCCTTATTGGAGAGGTACTCACATGATCAGATCTATATCCCAGTTAGAAACTGGTTGGATTTTTTCTATGAAATCTTATGTCCATTTCGACTTGAATGTCAATTGGGACATTATTTGTTTTATTAAAAATGCTTGATTTTATAATATATATTTTTATCTTCTGTACTGCTTTGAGAGATCATGGTTTAGTTTTGCGGTGTTCCTGTGTTCGTTGGTTCCTCTGTGCTTTTTTTTTTTAAATAATATTTACAAATTTTACATTGTATGTTTTATTTATGCTAATCCATTGGATGGCAGCACCTCTAATTTTCTTTTCTATGTGGCCTGTCGTTTCTTTCCCTTAATGTTTTATAGTACGGGGGGATAGAAGGCAGTAGTTAAGGTGGCACCGCGGCCTTCTAAATGGTCGATATACGTGGTGACGCGCTGTCAAGACCTATCGCCAGGCGACGTTCTTTGTGACAAAATGTGTAGGGTGGGGCCTATAACGGTGACGTCATCACATAACTCCTATCCGACTGGTCGGTTCTTTGTTTGAGCAGACAGCCCGGCGGGAAGCCCGCAGGAATGCAACACATGTCCGATGTTCGCTTTAGGCTTTTATGATGATATCAATACTGGATCTTGAAAGTGCAATTATTTATTTTATCAGTAAAGTATTAATTGGATACTGCACTATAGAAGCGCATTTTGATTTTTGTCTTTTGAGAGTGGACCGAGAGTTAGACCACATATAACTTAGTGGTCATTGAATTCTGGTAAGCAGATTTTGGTACTCACTGTGGGTGTGAAGTAGGAACATCTTGGCTACTCATCTCCCTTTTCACCGGTGGTGTTTTTCCTCGTATGGATCAATGCTTTAGAATATTTGCCTTCATGGACATTTCTCTTCTAGTTTAGTTGTCTATATTCTATATGCATACTTTATTTATTCATTATACAGATCTAATTTACTTGATCATCATTGACAACACAAACTTTATTTTCCTTCACTTTTATAAAATGCACTCATGCACAGGACAGAAATGCAATGAGCAAGCGTAAAAAAAAAAAACATCCAAAAATAGTACAGAATGTGCATAATTAAAGCACAAAATTCCGATGCTGGCAATACTTGAATCAGTAGAGATTCACAAGAGGATTGCAGAAATGTGCAATCTGTTATGGTTGGAGTAGGACATTTTTTAAAATCTGCTATTGAGACTATACTTCTAAGAAGGTAATCTTTCTCCATCTCTGGTCTAGTCATCACAGGTTGAGATCAGATATTAAAGCTGAGTTCCACCCAGTGCACATTTTTTTTTAAAAAAATACCCCCGGGACAGTCAGGGCTAGTGCATTCCACAATGGCTAGCCTCTGATCTGTCCCGATTGCACTTACCTTTTAGGAGAAATACTTACCTTGAAAAAGTATTCTCCAGCGCTGCCATCTCAGGTGTGGGCAGCTTGAAGCCAGCGCGATCCTCTTCGGCGTCCTCTTCCTTCTTCGGTCCCACGATGCACTGCACCGGCCCCGACGTCACTTCCGATGCGCGCGCGTCATCCCTCCACAGCTTCTGGGCATGCCCAGAAGCTGTTTAGAAGGGAATGACGCCCGCGAGCCGGAACTGACGTCGGGGCCGGTGCAAGCGCAATGATCCCTGGGAGCGAGGACGTTCAGCTCCCAGGAATCATTGCAAAAGCCAGGAAGTGACGACTGGCCGCGGCCGCCGAGGAGAGGAAGAAGGAAGTAAGGTAAGTATATTTTCTCTACAAGGTAAGTAAAAAAAAAAACGGAATTTTTGTAAAATCTTACCTGTAAAATTCCTCTCTCTGAGTCCTCCGACAGTCGCCGCCTCTTCATATTCGTCACTAATGGGGTTATTGACCTTTGCTCCGTAGGAGTAGCTAGGCAACAGGATATATTAATATCAAAGCTTTTAGCATATCCCACCCCCAGGGGGTGGTCCCCTCAGTCAATACCTCCCTGCTTCCTGCATTTCCAACTCAGTTTCAGTAGCATAGCAGTAGAGTACATAAACAAACCCCAAAAGAGGGGCGGGGGCGGCGACTGTCGGAGGACTCAGAGAAAGGAATTTTACAGGTAAGATTTTACAAAAATTCAGTTTTCTCTTACGTCCTCCGACAGTCGCCGCCTCTTCATATTCCTCACTAATGGGGACGTCCCATAGCAGTGTAGACATGAGGGGTGGGAAAAAAGCAGCCGCGCCTAAAGCAACGCAGTACCCACATCAGAGAAAGGAACCTTACCAAGTAAGAGAACCAACCGGGCAACAGGAAAGAAACGTGCTCAAAAGGAGCAACAACCCAGGAAAGAACAAGTAACCTAGGGGTAAAAACACCCCAACAGCCAAGGGCCCAAACAAGGGACCCTAAGGCACAGCCGCACTAAGAACTTTACGGCCAAAGGAAGCATCTGCCGATGCCTGAACATCCACTTTGTAAAATTTCGAGAAGGTGTGAACGGACGACAAAGTCGCCGCCTTGCACACCTGGGCCACAGAAGCCTGATGACGATAGGCCCAAGACGTACTCAGAGACCTGGTAGAGTGCGCCTTCACAGGAAAAGGAGGAACCTTCCCCTTCAAAGCATAGGCTTGCACAATCGTCTGTCTGATCCATTTGGCGATGGTCGCAGCCGACGCCGCCATGCCCTTCTGAGGTCCCTCAGGAAGGACAAAGAGAATCCGACTTGCGAAAGGATTTAGTCGATGACAGGTAAACCCTGATCGCCCTAACATCCAAGGAATGCAAGGACACCTCCTTTGGATGCTTAGGCTTCGCGCAAAGCGAAGGCAGAACAATATCCTCATTGAGGTGAAATTCCGAGATCCTCTTCGGAAGAAAAGACGGGTTAGGTCGCAAGACCACCTTATCCAAGTGAATCACCAAATACGGAGATTTGCAGGACAAGGCCGCCAGCTCCGACACCCTGCGAGCCGAAGTGATCGACACCAAGAAGGCAACCTTCTTGGACAACAGACAACGAGATCTCCCTGATCTTTTCAAAAGGAGCACGTTGCAACACGGACAGAACAAGGTTCAAATCCCATGCAGGCAAAGGCTCCCTCCTAGGAGGGACCAAATGTCGCACCCCTTGAACAAAGGTGCTAACCAAAGAGTTAGACGCCACAAAGCGTTGAAAGAGAACGGCCAGCGCAGAAATCTGACCCTTAATCGTGGCCAACGCCAAACGCTGGTCCACGCCCGTTTGAAGGAAAGCCAACACTCTCGACACCGAGTACGAGCGAGGGGAATACCCCCTGGACTCACACCAGGCAAAGTAAGCCTTCCAAGTACGGTAGTAAATCTTCCCCGAAGAGGCCTTCCTAGCCTTGATCAAAGTGGGAATGACCTCAGGGGAAAGACCCCGATCCTTCAGGACCTGGCTTTTAACAGCCAGGTCGTTAAAGCCAGCGACTGTAAAGCAGGATGGAATATCGGTCCTTGAGACAGGAGATCTTCTCGAAGTGGCAGACGCCACGGAGCGTCGACCGTCAGATTCACGAGGTCTGCGTACCAAGACCGGCGAGGCCAGTCCGGTGCCATTAGAATCACCGTTTGCGGTTCCGAGGCCAACCTGCGAAGGAGCCTGGACAGCAGCTGAATCGGTGGAAAGGCATACATCAGGCGATACTGATGCCAGGGCGCCACTAACGCGTCTGAGGCGTCTGCCCGAGGATCGCGCGTCCTTGCCACGAACCTTTCCACCTTGTTGTTTAGACGAGACGCGAAAAGGTCCACATCTGGGGACCCCCACTTCGCGCACAACATCTGGAAGACATCCGGGTGAAGGGACCATTCTCCCTGGTCCAGGGTCTGGCGACTCAGATAATCCGCCTACCAGTTCTCCACCCCCGGAATGTGAACTGCAGATATCGCCGGGACGTGTGTCTCGGCCCAAGACAGAATGTCGGCTACTTCCCGCGCCGCTCGGGCACTCCTGGTGCCCCCTTGGTGGTTGATGTAGGCCACCGCTGTGGCATTGTCCGTCTGTACCCGAACTGGACGGCCCTGAAGCCTGTCCGTCCAACGCAGAAGACAGAGATTTATCGCTCGCAATTCCAGAATGTTGATCGGAAGGGAGGATTCCTCCTCCGACCAAGTTCCCTGGGCGGACAGAACGCCCAGAACACCACCCCAGCCCGACAGGCTGGCATCCGCGGTGATCACCGTCCACGACAAAGGACGAAAGGACTTGCCCCCCGACACCGCCGGGGACTGGAGCCACCACAAAAGACCCCTGCGGGTGAGACGGCTCAACGACAGCCGCAGATCCAGAGATTGCGGACGCCCGTCCCACTTGGCCAGGACCTCCGCCTGAAGCTCCCGTGTGTGAAACTGGGCGAAGGGAATCGCCTCGAAAGCCGAAACCATCAATCCCAGACACCTCATACACGTCCGGAGGGACGAGCACTGATTGTCCCTGACTTCGCACTGAAGTGTCCGAAGCTTGTCTTCCGGCAGGAAGACCTTCGCTTGAACAGAGTCCAGAATCATCCCCAGGTAGGGAAGACGAACCGACGGACACAACGTTGACTTTGGAAAATTTATCGTCCAACCGAATTCCTGCAGAGTCTGCATCGTGATGGACAGGTCGTTCACCAGGCCCCGACTGGTCGCGGACCGAATCAGGATATCGTCCAGATACCCCAGGACAGAAATGCCCTGGGCCCTCAATAAGGCCAGAACCGGCGCAAGCACCTTGGTGAAAACCCGCGGAGCCGAAGCGAGACCAAAAGGCAACGCCACGAATTGATAATGATCCTCCGCAATGGCAAATCGAAGGTACCTCTGGTGACCCTCGAAAATGGGGATGTGAAGGTATGCATCCTTCAAGTCGATGAAGGCCATGAATTCCCCCGGAACCAGGGCAGCCACCACTGAACGCAGGGATTCCATGCGGAACTTGCGAACCCGCACAAAGCGGTTCAGAGCTTTTAAGTCCAGAATCGGACGTACCTTGCCCTCCTTTCTGGGCACAGTGAACAGATTGGAATAGAACCCCCGAAATCTGTCCTGATGAGGCACCGGAACCACCACTCCCTGGGCCCGCAGGTCCCGCACCGCCAGATGCAGATCCTGCAAGCGCTCCGGAGTCAGCTGAAGGTTTGAGGGGAAAAATCTGCCCGCCGGCCGAGAGAGAAACTCGATCTTGTATCCAGATCGAACGATCTCCTGAACCCATCTGTCCCGAATGCGGTCCAGCCAGGGTTGAAGAAAACCGAGCAAACGTCCTCCCACCCCAGAACCGGGTGAGGGCGTCCCTTCAGGCCGCATTGTTATGGGCAGCGGACCCGGACTGGCCGGACTTCTGCTTACCCGTCCACGGCTTCTTCTGGGAGCCTTGGCCCTTATAGTGCGACCGAAAGGCACGAAAGGACCCCTGAGAGGGCCTAAACGAGGCATTCTTCTTACCACGAACAAACTTATTCTTGTGAGTCTGGGGCAAGAGAGTGCTCTTACCCCCAGAAATACCCTTTATCAGAGTATCCAAAGATTCGCCAAAAAGGCGCGATCCCGCGTAGGGCAAATTAGCCAAAGTCTTGCGGGAAGATTGATCAACAGACCAACATTTCAGCCATATCAGGCGACGGTTCAATACCGCCACACTAGAAAGACGCGCAGCCAAAGGGACCATATCTAAGTCTGCATCACACAAATACATGACACCCTGATGAATCTGATCCACCATAGCCAATGTTGTCGGCGGGGCAGAGTCAGCCACCAGGGTGCGCCTGAGCACCTGCGTCCAATCCGCAATAGCCTGGGCTGCCATAATGGAAGCAAAAATAGGCTTCAGCATAGAGCCAGCAACCGTATAAGAATGACGGGCCAGAGATTCCAATCTCCTGTCCGTCGGGTCCTGGAACACCGGGGTATCCTCAGCAGGGATCGCAGTTGATTTATTCAAAATCGCCACTGCGTGATCCACCTGAGGCGGCACACACCAACGCTCATCAGTGGCGGGTGTAAAGGGATAACGCAGCTTGAACCTACTCGGCACAGCAAAAGGCTTTTTTAAATTGCGCCATTGCTCATCAACCGCACGCTGAAATTCCGTAGAGCAAGGAAAAACCTGTGATGTTTTGCGTTTCCTTTGCGTCCCATAAGAGGACATCAAAACAGGAGGACATGGTTCATCCTGCAAATGCAGCGTTTGCTTGATAGAAGCAACCAACTCATCCATGAGTGCAAGCTCTTCAGACGAGCCAGGGGGAGAATTATCAACCCCTTCCACCTCAGCCTCCCCCTCAGACCCCACAAGGTCAAGGGATGAGTGAGACACTGAGAAGAGCACTCCAGCCATAGCAGCCCCATCGCCCTCTGAATCAGAGGAAATAGACACCCTGGGCCGTTTTGTGGATCGATCAGCCACTAGCATCTGCACCTGAGCAGCCAAATTTGCCACAAAATAGTAGCCAGATCAGCCCCCTCGGGGGAAGCAGCAGCCCCTTGGCCCCCCACCAAGGCGGGAGGAAACTTGCAATCCTGAGAATCCATGCCCCAGTAATATTAGGTATAAAGGGGAACTGCCCTTTTAAGATTGCGGCGAGCGTAGCCCACCGCACCCACTGAATACACCGACCCCCACAGGGACAAGAAACTGGGCAAGGAATACAGGAAAAATGGGAAGATAAAAACCTGGAGAGATCACACAGGTTCGCTGTCCCAGAGCAAAAGGAAGTGATGCAAGACTGACCGCCCCTATGAAGCCTATGCAAGGCTACACAAACATGGCCGCTCGGCTGAGGATTCCTTGGGCAAATAGAAAATGGCGCCGACGTGTGGCCTGATCGAACGCCGCCAAAATGCCGTGCAATACCACACAGGACCGGCCACCATGATTTTTCCGCAAAAAAATGTCGGGTCGCCGCAGCGATCGCCGCACAGCATGCCCAAAATCTGACTGCTTCATGCTGACACCCAGCAGAGCGGGAGAGCCCCCCCCTTCACAGCCCACACACAGGCAGCAAGTCCACATAGGAACTGACAGGGAGCACAGCAGCCACACAGACATGCAGGGTCACACAGTCCCAGACTGACACCCAAATAGACAGGTCCCCACATAGAGTTATACTTACCAGTCCGGAAGGCGTGGGGAGCCTGCTCCAGCGACCAAACCGCTGCACTGAGGACAGGGAGTGTCGCAAGCATGACGCAGTGGAACTGCGGTGCGAAACCGCAATGGCGTCCAGTGAGATAGCCACCTCACCGATAGCATCCCTGCAGCGAACAGGGATGGGTCGTTCAATGTGCCAGGGTAAAACCTAAGCTGAACGCTCGATGGCAGGCTGGGAAGCCCCTGGCCCTGAGCCCTGGGATCCAGGGTGGCCAGACTGAGACCCAGCTCCGCAGGATCATCTTCATCAGAAGAAGCTAACTAAGGCTGAAAATAAGCAGCTAGGTAAAAGAAAGAGAAAAATAACTCCAAATAAAATCAAAAAGAGAAAAGAAGCTGAGACTAAGAGCCCCAGCACAGGAACAGCCCAACCTACTCCTGAGCTAGGCATTAGAAACTGAGTTGGAAATGCAGGAAGCAGGGAGGTATTGACTGAGGGGACCACCCCCTGGGGGTGGGATATGCTAAAAGCTTTGATATTAATATATTCTGTTGCCTAGCTACTCCTACGGAGCAAAGGTCAATAACCCCATTAGTGACGAATATTAAGAGGCGGCGACTGTCGGAGGACGTAAGAGAAAATTGCGATTATCCATTTGTTTTTCAGGTGACCCGGAGCAAGAAGATGGAGGTAAGTATAAAATTAGGGTGGAACTCCACTTTAAGTTGAGCTCAGATTGTCAGCACACAAGTGTCTCCACATTCATATAGTAAATGTACTGAAGGCAGTATAATGCAGCATTTCTGGGTCCTGCACCACCTATTGGGTTTTCCATAGACTTTATACATACACACACGAATCACAGTGCCCCTTTTATTTACATACCAACCTGTAAAGCCCCAGTCCTATGCAACAAGGATGGCAATGGCCTTTAAGTGAAGGTGGGATGTCTACAGTCGCTGGAAAGCCTGGTGTACATATAGATGCTAAAGAGACACTTGAGGAGGTTTGACAGCAAGGCCTGACTAACATTATTGTGGAACCAAGACTGGGGCTGGATAGGGGCTTGGTCTGCATGCAAGCCAGGACTGTAGCAGATGTGAATTTTGCGATTTATGCAATAGAACTGGTACGTGCTGGGCCCTATTTCAGGAAGAGCGTTTGATTTTCAATAGGGAGAGAACACGACTTGTTAAAGAATAAGGTACAAGTATTAAAATGGTTCTAAAGGCAAAAGGTTTTGTATCTTAATGAATTCTATGCATTAAGATAAAAAAGCCTGTGTGCAGCTCCCCCCTCAGCCCCATAATACTTACCTGAGCCCCATCTCGAGCCAACAATGTTGCACTAGAGACTCGGCTGTCTCCCTCCTGATTGGCTAAGACACACATCGGCATTGGCTCCCGCTGATGTCAAAGTCAGTGAGCCAATGAGAGGGCGGGGAGCTGTGGGGCCAAGCCGTGACTCTGTGTCTGAATGGACAAACAGAGCAGCAGCTTAGCTCAGGTGCCCCCATAGCAAGCTGCTTGCTGTGGGGGACTCGGCAGGAGGGAGAGCCAGGAGTGCCAGCAGGGGACCCAAGAAGAGGAGGATCTGGGCTGCTCTGTGCAAAACCACTGCACAGAGCAGGTATTAGGCCCCTTTCACACGGGGCAGATCGGTTTGGACGGACTCCGCTAGCTCAGCAGGGATCACTCCATTGATCCCCCTGAGCAGGCGGAAGACAGGTCCGTCTCCGCTCACTGTGCAGAGACAGGCCTGTCAGAGTCCCGTTCTCCTCTATGGGTGGATCGGATGAAAACTGACATTCTGTCCATTTTCAGCTGATCCCACCCGCTGGACGGATGGCAAAAGTATCGCCATCCGTCTGTTTTCAGTGGATCTTGTCGGATCGGATGCCAGACTGGTGTCAGCGGACACATTTCTGCTGACAACCGCCTCCCCATAGAGGAGAATAGGTAGCCTGATTAGGTCTGCCTGAAAAACAGACAGGCAGACTTGATCTTTCCGATCATGTAAAAGGGGCGAACATGTTTGCTATTAAAAAAAAAAAAAAAAGAAGACTTTAGTATTACTTTAAACTGGATTTACTCCGGGAAGGTCAATTCAGACAGACATTTTTTGGAGCCCACCACTAGGAGTGATAGAATAAATATTTGGCTTTAAGAGTCCGTATGCATATAAAAGGAGCGCTGTCATTCTTCTGTGAATAAAGTCAATGATGTCGACATGATGCGTTTATGCTGAAAGCTCCATATAGGATCTAGCGCATTTCATTCCATTCATTCCATAGAATGAGCACTCAGAATAGCAACTGGGTTTAACCACTTGACGTCCAGAATATTTTATCCCTTTCATGACCAGGGCATTTTTTGTTATTGAGCACTGTGCCACTTTAACTGGCAATTACGCTCTCATGCAACAAAGTACGAAAATTAAATTTAAATCTTTTTTTTTTTTCCACATAAATAAAGCTTTCTTTTGATGGTATTTGATTACAACTTTTTTTTTTTTTTTTTTTTTAAATGTTATCAGAAAATTCTGAAAAAGAAAAACCATATTTTCTACTTTGTTATAAAACATATCCAATTAAATCAAGTTTATTCATACATTTAGGCCAAAATGTATTCTGCTTAATGTCTTTGGTAAAAAATCAAACTGCATTTTTGGGGACACTTGTATAGTTCCGATAGTGATCAAGATACTGATCTGTACAGACCCTATTCTGGTAATAGCTATCAGTGACTTATAGCGGCAGGGAATCTGACACTGACTGGGACGGATGCTGACATGGATATCGCTAATGACACTAATTCAGTGGTAATACTGTACAATGTACTAAGAGCACTGGCTGGGAATAGGCAAATTAAGGGGTTAACTGTGTTCTCAATAAGTGTAATGTGTGCTGCTTTTACCAACAGATCTGTCTGCTTTTCTCTTTGAAATTAGACTTGATTTCAGGGAAAAGAAAGAGACAAATCCCTGTCTATGCACAGAGTTCTGTGTGTTTGTCAACACAGAACTCTGTACTGTGATTGGCCACAGCCAATCAGCAGGTTTGAGCCAAAATCAGATACGCCACAGTGCCTGACTGTGCTGTCCACTCGCCATACCATCTACTGTGAGCGAGTCGGTAAGAGGTTAAGGAGAAACTGTTCTCTAGAAGCTGTGCCCCAAAAAAAAAACTAGTCATGGAGCACACTTTGCAAATATATAGCTATTCGGCTATACATACATGAGTGCCTAGGCACCCTCACACAGCGATGTTGATGAAGTTATCTCTCCTGTGGAGACATAGTATTTGGACAGTGAAACTATTCTACCACAATACGATAAGTCTTCCCAGCCATTGGCTAGTTTTTCAGCATGATCGTTCCACAGAAGCCAGTCATTAGATTGCTGTACACATATTGGCTGAACTGGCCAGGAGCCTGCTGCTCTCACTGAGTTCAGAGAGAGAGAAGGAGAGGGATCAAGATTGGGCTCTGGGAAGGAAAGCCATGCCAATGCATACCAATAAAATGCAATATAAACCAAACATAACCTACCACTAAGTTAACCAAGACTTTATTTCCAATGAGAAGCACAAACATCTATCCACATATTTAAGAAAAAGGGGTCAGGACTAAAAATATAGAGAAGCCTGGGATTACTGAATTGAAGGTTGATTAATTCATCTCCGGTTGTAGAGATTCCTTAAAAGGCAAACCTGGGTGAACTGGCTATTAATTTTAGTTTCAGAAGCAAGCTACTCTGTTTACATGTAATTAGTAGCCTGCTCTGAACACATCTGGTTCCTATATTGGTCTGTTGACATTTACAACTAGATTTCAGCTGTAATATGGTAACATTTATCCTGTGGAAGCCAAGCTGCTGTCATATAAAGCTTCTCATAGAAGAAAGTGATATTTCCTAACAAACCTTATTTCAAAAGAAACAGCAGCTTCTATTTAAAGCAGTTTATCCTCATCTCAAAGAATTCCAACTGTTCTGGGAATACAGTCAAAATGCTAGACTAAAAATCATACAGTTTCAACCAGCAGAGCTTTTAAGATCTCCACATACAACCAATTAATGATTGTGTTCCAGTTTGTGAGACTAGGAGTGCCGCCAATATTCAAATTACCTGACTGTACCCATCACCTGTGGAGCAGGACATGGCACACATCCCAATGATCAGAGTTTTTTCAACACAAGTATAACTATTCTAAGGCTCCATGTACACGGGACGTTGTTAAAAGTCCCTTTGAATGCTGGAATTTTTAGAACGTTTGAAACGTCCGTTCGGTCGCGTTTGTACCCGCGTTTAGCGGCGTTTGCGTTTAGAAGCGTTCCTAGAGGTCAAAAAAATTATTCCCCTTTAAAATGGAAAAAACGCGAACGCTAAACGCGGGTCATCGCGTTCGGACGCGTTTGGACGCGTTCAGACGCGTTCGGACGCGTTTGAAACGCCGGGAAACACACGTTCGAACGCAAATAATTGCGTTCTAAAACAGTCCCTGAACGCAACTGCCTGCAAATGACTGTAAACGACCTGGTGTACATGGACAGATAAGATAAAATGTAGATGGGTTCAGGGGCTTCTGAAAAAAACACCCAACTGCTCCTAAACGGCCATTTCCAGCGTCCCGTGTACATGGAGCCTAAGCCATGCAAACCTTTTAAACTGAACCATAAAGTCTAGGGGTGAAGGAATAAGGAGAAATACTTACCTTTTTTCCCCACTCTGGCAGGCTCCCTTGATCCATGTGGTTAACCCAGCGCTGCCTCCTCTCTAAAGAGCTCCAGCAATGGATACACTCCAGTCTCCTTCACGCATAATATAGTTCTAACAGCCTTGTATTGCACGCAATGACACAGAGGGACTGCCCACAGGCTGGATTGTCGTGCAGAAGAGGAGTGCAGTGGAGCAGAGATTAGGGTAAGTAATAAAGCCTCTTCATTATCCTTCTAGACTTAAACATTTAACCCTTGTAGTGGACCCTTGCCCCTGCGCCTTCCAACTGTTTTTTTGTTAAACATTCCCTCTTAGTTTTCTACAACACAAAGTCGAATCATTCTGTAGTCCAAGACAAGAGCTAGGATTAAGCCCCGTACACACGCACCGATTGTTGGCCGACCGATCGGCCGTTTTTTGTCCAGTGTTGTTGTGTTGGTTGAAATGTGCTCTAGACTGCACACAAATTTTGTCGGCCAACAACAACCAACTGCAGAAGTGATGTCATGTGCTGGTTAACTTTTCGTGTGTTTTTTCTGCTCTGAGCATGCCCAGTCTTGCTCATCACATTTTTGTCTGCCGAAATCTGTACTGGCTGAAAAACAATCGGCCATTCTGGTGACGGCCAACAAAAATATTATAGCATGCACACCAGATTTTGTTTGGCCGAAAAGTCGCAGTCGGTTTTCGGAAGCATCATACTAACAAGCCGACAATCGGCCGATCGGACGTTGGCCGAAAATTCATGGCCAACAATCAGTGCGTGTGTACGGGGCTTTACTTGAAGAGAACACTAAATTTCTGACCAGATCAGTTTTTTTTTTTTTTTTTACTTGATATAACAAGACATTTTCATTGGTGTATTACTCTGTGAAGCCTCTTCCAGGCCTGGTCTGTAGACTATGCTTTATCTTTTTTTGTTCATACAGCACAACCCCATTGTAGGTTTTGTTGGCAACCTTAGAGAACTAGTGTCTGATTAAAGAACAACTTAATATATTTATTTAAAATGGAACTAATCCCTCCTCTACTTTACAGACAAGGAAGCTGCCATCTTAGCCTCTGTTTGATCTGCAGTTGCCCTGGTGGTGCACACGTGGTCAGTTACACCACCAGCCATTTGATAGCTTGACAGTTCAGTTGAGGGGAAACGCAATTAGGACAATTATAATTCAAGGCATGCTGTGAATTACAACAGTCACATTTTCTTGTATTTCTGAACTGTCAAATCATAAAATGGTTGGTTTAATATCTGATCACATGTGCAACAACATGGCAACTGCAGATCAAACAGGGACTAAGATGGCAGCTTCCTTGTCTGTAAAGGATAAGCTACACCCTTTTTTCTTATTAACTGGCAGAGTCACAAGCTTTAGAGACCTCAACTTCTGTCCTAAGCCAACACAATGCCCCTCCCCTCCTCATGCTAAGCCCTGCCTTCTATTTTCAATATTCTAATGTCAGAACCAACAGTCAGCCACACTACTATTAGCAATAAAAGCTGTTTTGTAATAAAAAATAAAAGGGCAATTAGGAATTGCTTTATCCTTACAGGATACTTTGGTTTTGTTTTTTTTAAAACATTAGCGGCTAGCATAGGATGTGCCATCCAGGGAGGGACTTGTGGTTACCTGTTCAGGAGTTTATGGATGTACCTATTTGATGTGTCTCCAGTTTGGGCTTAAGCCGCAGTAAATTACTGTTACTTGGTCTATTGACGCCAGCCAGGCTTTCGCCAATCCTTGGTTGCTACAATTCCAAGGTTTTCTACCCTCTACCAAATATATGAGCCATCCTCCTTAAATCCACGATACCCTCCTCATTATTTACGAATGACGCTGATGCGCATGTCCTGTTCTATAATACTATACAGATTATCCCATTAAAATGCTCCAGATGAAGCTTTCAAAAAGGCGAAACATGTTGAGCAATGTTGAATATGTATCTATGAACTTCTGAATACAGCATCAGCTGGTCTGATTGGACGGGAGTCCCTGATTTCTTTCATCCTTCGGCAAGATCCTTCTGATGTCAATTATATATAAGTTTGCAATACTCTCTGTATATTTTATATGGAATTAACATTCAAACAAACTGCTACATAATTTGTATATAATTTTTGGGCCTTCCATAAGGTCATATTTTTACATTGAGTGTTTTCCCCTGGCTTTTTTTTTTATGAATTCATAAATAAAAATTAATTTTAGTAATCTTGTTGTGCCAAAAAATCCTTGTCTCCCAATCCTTCCTGCTTTTAAATATTTTAAGGATTTGACATCATCAGTATAAATTTCATATGCTCAGATTGCTGCTATCTGAGTGCATATTCCCTTCATCATTTCAAGTAGCCAGAGTATTGCCCAGCTTTCAAATTAAATTTCTACTTATGTTGTTTCTCACTTTCTGAATATTTACAAGTACGTGCAAATATATGTGATCATCCAAAACAAAATGATGGCCAAGTAACTGATAAACTACACGTTTAAAAATACAGAATTCCCTAGGGCAAATTTGTCAACTATCAGCATACATTCACTTATCCCATCTCTGAGAAGTATGGTACAGACCTGCCAGCAGGTGTGAGGAGACTTCCGTTCCAAGATATACTGAGTTAAAGGAGATGGCTCTAGCTCATACTTATCAAAAGGTAGCTTATCAATGACCATGGGCTCACAGTCAACACAGGAGAACCTCACCACAGGATGAGCCGAGCGAGGAGGCTGCAAGAGAAAAACAAACACTCAATGCCGATGACCTATCAAACGTAAAATATTTGTAACTGAAATAGCTGTAATCATCGAACAGATAAACCTACATATGGCTTGTCCTTTACACTGTATGTCTTTTGTCAGAACTGCCTTCAATTTTACGTGGCATAGATTCAACAAGGTTGGAAACATTCCTCAGGGATTTTGGTCTATATTAACATGGTAGCATCATAGCATCACGCAGTTCCTGCTAATTTGTCAGCTGCACATGCATGATGCAAATCTCCTGTTCCACCACATCCAAAAGGTGCTCTATGGGATGAGATCTGGTGACTGTGGAGGCCATTGGAGTACAGTGACCTCATTGTCATGTTCAAGAAACCAGTTTAAGTTGATCTGAGCTTTGTGACATGGTATATTATCCTGCTGGAAGTAGCCATCAGAAGATGGGTACACTTTAGTCAAAGGGATGGACATGGTCAGCAACAATACTAAGGTAGGCCTTCCATATAAACAATGTTCAATTGGTACTAAGGGGCTCAAAGTGTGCCAAGAAAATATCCCCCACACCATTACACCACCAGACTGAACCAACGATACAAATGTACCCCTACTCATTCACACTTGGATGGGGGGGGGGGATATGGGGGCCCCTTGGTAAAGTGAGCTTCCAGATACCGATAAGCCCCCAGCCCGCAGACCCCCACAACCACCAGCCAGGGTTAGCGGGGGGTCTCGCTCACCCCCCCCCTTCCCTGGCCTGCCAGGCTGCATGCTCAGATAAGGGTCTGGAATGGATTTTGGGGGAGACCCCACACCATTAAAAAAAAAAAACTGGCGTGGGAGTTACCCTCAAAATCCATACTTGACCTAAGGGTCTGGTATGGATTTTCGGGGGGGGGACCCCCATGTCTTTTTTTTATTTTGCCATACGTTTCCCCTTACAATCCATACCAGACCCCAAAGGGCCGTTTTTTTTTTCCATGATTTTTTTTTTTTAATTATTGCCAGCAATTATTAGTTTTTTTAATTAATCTATCAGTGGGAACCCTGCTGACACTTTAGGAGTCATCCATTGCTAAAGCGGAGCTCCACCCAAAAGTGGAAGCTCTGCTTGTTTGCTTCCCCCTTTCCACCTTTCAGGGGAAGCGGGTACCCGTTTTTGACATGTACCCATCCCTACTAACCCCGGAAGCTCGCCTCCCCTCCTTCCTCCGCCGGGCCATTCACAAAGCACCTAGTGCACACACAGTAGGGACTTGGCTGTGAAGCCGCAAGGCTTCATTGCTGGTTTTTCTTACAAGGAATGGCGGCGGTGGCAGCACCAGGGAGCCGATTAAAAGTCATCAGCTACAGTATTTGGGCTGGAGCTCTGCTTTAAGGACGCAGCGGCCGGCTTCCTAGCTTGCTCCTAAATCATCAGCTAATGTTAAAGATGCCAGTGGCCCCCGACTCCAAAACGTTGCAACTAAACCGGATCTAAAATCGCAGCTGAACAGCTGCTTAGGAAATTTGCAGTGAAAAACAGAGGGGAAATTTACACCAGACATGTGTGAACGTAGCCTAAAGCTTTGGCTGTGCCCAATAACCTGAAGGTACCCACCTATAACCAATGATATATGAATACTCTGCATGTGTCCTGTACGAATAAAGCATGTTTTTTATTTTCTAAGAACAACAAACAGATCCTGTTCCTTAAAGTATGTTATGCAGCACAGTGTTTGTGCTGTGTCATTTGGCCCCCTGTATCACCTAAAAAACCTGGCTAATCCTGCCAGTTTATACCCTCCCCTCTGTAAATGGACTACAGTATATCATAGCTGCTGAGCCCTGACACCCTGGTCAGTTTACATCCCTCTGTCATCTGCAGCCCTGCTCTGTCCTCCTCTCCCCGCCTGTCTGCTCGTCAGTGCCTGCTCCCTTCCCCTCCCGCTGCTCTCATATCTAATATAAAATCATCCCATCCCCTCTGTAATAAGTATCCCTGTGTCTGGGTTAAATAAAAAATATTTCGATTGGTACCTATATCAGAGTGGCTCCGGGTGATCACGAGACAGCTCTGCTCTCTCCACTCTTCCCCGGCAGACGCCAGCGGCAGTGCTCGGTCCTGCCCGCTGGAGCTGTCAGCCAGGCAGAGGAGAAAGCCGAGGAGTCAGCTGAGTGCCGGGAGCCGCTCTGATATAGGTACAGATCCGCATAGTTTTTATATAACACAGGCACACTTGTTATATTACAAAGGGGATGGTATGATTTCATATCAGTGGCCTAACAACCACATAAAGATAACCCTATTGATCTTGTTAGAAATTCAAAGCTGCCTTGTGCGCACTTTTCCTCTGTTATCTTAAAGAGCCTCTTCAGCCCTTCTAGCTCTTATCCTGGACTAAAAAATAATTAACCTTTATGTTGTAAAGATCTGGTTGGGAGTGGAATAGTTTAGAAAAAGATACTTGAATGGGTTGATAATGCACAAGGTCCACAAGAAAAGCTTTGTGCTATCAGTCTACAACATAAATAAGGAGCTAAGTATTTCTGGCAGACCAACAGGTTATCTCCCATACTTTCAGTGTTTTAATGGGGTTAAAGCACAGGGGAAAATGCGCATATATGAGAGAAATGTAAATCAAAAGTTCATTTTTAACCTCCAAAGCTTTATTCACACTAGGAGGTGTGTCAGAGTGCATGCTTTTTTGTGTGTTCCGACCCATCACGTTTTAGGTAAACTCAATAATTTAAAAATTCCTTAAAAAGGGTACTGGTGGGGGGCGTGGCCTGGCTCGGCATGAGATAGGACGTGAGTAGCTGGAGCTCCGCCGGACTTGTATCCTGCATCTTCTATCCTGTCTCCCCGCAACGGCTTACCGTGACCCGCTGCTCCCCGGGACACTCCGGAGCCCGACCTGCTATGTCCCCGCCGAAAAAAACGTCCGAGGCGGCCGCTAAGCTTGATAAATTCCGCCGCCAGGACGGAGAGTCCTCCTCCCAAGATGGCGCCGGGAAGTCCCAGGCTGTCGGAGCTGCGGCGGGTGCAGACACAGCAACAGTCCTGGAAGCCATATCAGCATGCCAAGCGACCCTGACTACGAAGATTGATGAAGTAAAGGTTGATATCTCCTTGATTAGGCAGGACATGAGGCAGCTGCGGGACAGGGTGACCGAGGCTGAGAACAGGATCAGCAGCGTGGAGGACTCCCTCCCCCCACTCCAACACTCCACTGACCATCTTCAGCAGCAAGTCCACCAGATCCTACAAAAGCAGGATGATCTGGAAAACAGGCTGCGCAGATGTAATCTGAGGTTCATCGGGTTGCCAGAAGGAGTGGAGGGTTCAGACCCCTCTAATTATCTGGAACAGCTCCTCATTCAGACTTATGGCAGGGAATCGCTGTCGCCAACATTCGTTGTTGAAAGGGCACACCGCCTGTCGGGTCGCCCGCCGCCTCAGGGAGCCCCGCCGCGCACGTTCATAGCGAAATTTCTTAATTATCGTGACAGGGATACCATCCTTCGCCTGGCTAGAGTGAAAGGGAATATTCCGCTTGGGAATGGGAGAGTGGCGGTGTTCCCGGACTTCTCGGCGGAGGTACAAAAACGCCGCAAGGGCTTCATGGAGGCTAAACGGAGGCTTCGGGTCAAGAACATCAAATACGCCATGATGTATCCTGCTCGTCTCCGGGTGGAAGGTGAGGACCGCGTCCACTTTTTTGATGATCCTGAGGCGGTTATCTCCTGGTTGGAGCACCTTGACACCCGTGGTTAGAGGTCGGTGGCCAACCCCCTTTTTTTTCCTATCTCTGCTGTGACTTATCCCCTCACACTCCTTGGTCCTCCTTCCCCCCATTGCTTCATGCGGCTGGTTACCCCCTCCTGGCGACCCTCCTTTCATCTTCCCCCCCCCTCCCCTATGCACGGACATCCGGTCAGGCGACTTGTATGAGAGACTGCTGCATGGGGTACAGAGGGGGGGCTGCCTTCCTGCCCGACTTGGACAGCTGCTCCCGCCATGACTTCCTACCCACTTCAGCGAGGAGACTTCACCAGTTTTCAACCCGGCGGAGGGTATCGGCTTCACCGATGCCCACTCTGCTACTGGGGCTGCATCCACGGCCCAATCTGCCATCCAGCGATTTTTCGCCCCCTGCACCCGATCAGCTCGGGTGCCGGGTCCCCGCGGATTTCTTTATTTTTTTCCCTTCTTTTTTTATACATTGTATATGCCTGTGGCTAGCCAATTATCTACACGGTCCTAACGTGTCCGTTGTGTTACTCAGGATTTTGTATGGTCGAGCCCTTTATGTTTATAAGCCACAATATTTCCTGGGGACCTTGGGTTGTGTTTTATTGGGACTTTATGCCCGCACGAGTTGGGGTTGGTGCAGGGCGGGGTGGGGGGTTACTGTTTTTCAGGAAGTGCTCTTCATGATATGTTTTGTAATTACTTTTATGTTGTGTTTTTCCTTTTTGTGTGAGCAGGGATGGTGCGGTACGCTTATATATGTTACTTTTATTATGGCTGTGGAGGATGTGCGGTCTGCGGGGCAGGTATATCATGTGGTGAAGTTTGGGAGCCTGGAGCTGTTGCAGCCTGAACCTTTCTGTTCGGTTAGATGGCCACCTTGAAATTAATGACCTGGAATGTCCGGGGCCTTAGAGACAAACTTAAACGGTCTGCAGCGTTTGCCTTCCTCAAAAAACAACGAGTGGATATACTAGTACTCCTGGAAACCCACCTAGATGGCCATATGCACCTTTCCTTAAAGAGACCTTGGGTGGGCTGGGCATACCACTCCATGTTCACCTCCCACTCTAGGGGGGTGGCGATCCTAGTGGCCAAAACGTTACATTTTCAGCTCCGGGACTCCCAGACGGATCCACAGGGTAGGTTTATATTCTTACAGGTGTTGATTTTTGGGGAACCATTTTTAATTTTGGCCTTCTATGTTCCTCCCCCTTTCTCCATGACAGTGATAGCAGCAGGCCTATTGTATATGTCCCAATTTCCAAGTATACCAGCAATTTGGTTGGGTGATTTCAATAATGTCCTTGACCCTTCCCTAGACAGGCTGCAGCCTCTCCCCCAGGCTCCGTCGCAGGCGACCAGCACTAGATTTGCCCGGTTGCTTGGGGCAGCGGGCCTGGTGGATTCCTGGCGGACTATGTTTCCTCACCAGAGGGCGTACTCCTGTTATTCCCCGACGCACCATACCATGTCCCGCATTGACCTTATTTTGCTCTCCCGGGTCCTGACCCCGAGGTTGATGACTGTTGGATTTTCCCCTCGGTCGCTGTCGGACCACAGCCCCTACTGGGCGGTGGTCAGGCTCGGCCTGGACAGGCTGCCCCCGGCTTGGCGTCTCAACCCCATTTGGCTAACCCTGCTACCTGAGGAGGCATCGTTGGATGCCTGCTGGGCCCAGTTTTTTACTGAAAATGGGGGGACTGCCTCTCCTCTAGCGGTGTGGGAGGCGTTTAAAATGCATGCTAGGTCATCCCTACAGTCGCACATAAAAAGGTTTAAGGCCAGCTCCGGTGAGGCGTACTCTCGGGCAGTGACTGAGTTGCAAGAGGCTGATAGCGCATACCTGACAGACCCCTCGCCGGCAAATGCCTCCCGACTTGGCCTTCTGTCGCGGGCGGTCTCTCAGGTGGAATACGAACGGGCCAAGACTAAGTTGCTTTTCCAGAAGCAGAGAATATTCGAACAGGGGGAGCGGGCGGGACGCCTGCTAGCTTACTTGGTACACTGCGAAGACAGGCCGCCGGTGGTGATCACCCTGCGGACTGACTCAGGGACCCTGATGACAGACCCGGGAGAGGTGACGGAGCGGTTCCGCCACTTCTTCAGTCAATTATACTCCTCTAGGGCCCCCGCGGACACCACCGACATGTATTCATTTTTAGACACAGTGAAATTTCCCACGCTAACGGAGGAACAGCTGCTTCCCCTAGAGGCTCCCCTCACGGAGGCTGAAATAGCCGAAGCTATGTCCAGATTCCCCAGGTCGAAGTCGCCGGGCACTGACGGTCTCCCGATCGAATTCTATGCTCAGTATTCTGAACTCCTTATACCAAAACTGCTTGAACTGTTTAATGCTATGTTTAAGGACTTCAGTATGCCCGCAACTATGAGGGAGGCCCTGATTGTCTTGATACCGAAGCCTGGCAAGGACCCTCAGTGCCCGGAATCATATCGCCCTATCTCTCTCCTGCAGGTGGATGTTAAGCTCCTGGCCAAAATCCTATCCATCCGCCTGAATAGGGTGATTTTGTCCCTAATTCATGAGGATCAATCCGGATTCATGCCTGGCAGGAACACGTCATTTAACCTCCGTAGGCTTTTTATGAACTTGCAGGCTACGCATGACAACACCGGGGAGAGAGTAGTCGTGACACTGGACACGGCCAAAGCCTTCGATTCTGTGGAGTGGGGCTTCTTGTGGGAATGCCTTCGGCGTTTTGGTTTTGGTCCCAATTTTCTTAAATGGGTTCAGCTCCTCTATAGCGCCCCGACTGCGCGGGTGCTGGCCAATGGGTGGGCCTCTGAAGAGTTCCCGCTGGCCAGAGGGACCAGACAGGGGTGCCCGCTTTCCCCCCTGCTATACGCTCTGGCGGCGGAGCCACTGGCTATTGCCATCAGAGCCCACCCGGACATACATGGGCTCTGTATGGGACCCTTAGTCGAAAAAATAAGCATGTATGCTGACGATACTCTTTTGTACCTGGCAGACCCTGGGAATTCGCTGACCACGGCTCTCTCCCTTATCGAACAGTACGGCTCCTATTCCGGACTACAAATTAATTGGGACAAATCCCAGGTCCTTTCTATCGACACCCCAGTGCCTGCGGCGGCTCTCGCGACGGGACCCCTACAGCGGGTAGATAACTTTAAATACCTTGGGGTGCGGGTCACGGCGCGCCCACGAGATTACATTCGGGACAATGTTCAACCTCTCTACCCCATGATTAAAAACAAGATTCAAATTTGGTCCAGACTGCCATTGGGAGTCATGGGCAGGGTGAACCTTATAAAAATGGTCCTACTGCCAAAGATCCTGTATATTCTCTGGCATTCCCCGATCTACCTCCCACTAAAATATTTTAAGCAAATGGATTCACTCCTGAAAGCGTTCGTGTGGGGTAACAGTAGGCACAAGCTTTCCTGGCGTAAACTACAGAACCCTGCCAACCTCGGGGGTGTGGCGTTGCCCGATTTCAACTCTTATTACCTAGCTGCACAACTATCTCAGCTATTTCACTTTGACAAAACTGACAGAACCCGCTTCCTTTTGTTGCTCTGCCCTGCCTGGTCTCACACGACAGGTGACCCTCTGTCGGTCATCCTGAGGGGCTGCAGGGGCGTGGGAACAAGGGGAGACTCCAACTCTATGTTGCATCATTATAGCCGCATTTGGGCGGTGGTGATGGATAAAATGGGTTACCCCCCGTTGCATACCCTTACCCCTCTGTGGCACAATGAGAATCTCCAGGAGCTCCGCTCGGTGCCGGACTCGGAGATATGGGGTGGTAGGGGTGTATATTACCTTTCACATATTGTACGTGGGTCCACCCTAGGCACCTTTGAAGAATTGAGAGCCTCCCACTCACTCCCGGACTACATGTTGTTTCGATATTATCAGCTTAGGCATGCTTTCCAGGCCCAGATCCAGACAGCTATGACCCCTCTGGAATCCCTGCCAATCCTGGAGATAGTCCAGAGTACTGAGCCCAGCCACCTGATTTCTATTTTGTACTCGGCACTACACTTGCCTTCCTCCTCTGCCATTGCGTACGCTGTTAAGGCTGGCTGGGAACCGGAGGTGGGCGAAATGGAGGATGAGGATTGGTGTGAGGCCCTTGAAACCTGCCAGAAAGTGTCACCCAGGTTGTCTGACAGGCTAACCCAACTGTTCATAGTCCACCGTACTTACCTCACCCCGATCAGGCTGGCCAGATACAGGCCTGGCCTCTCCCGGGACTGCCCCATGTGTCACGCATCCCCGGGTACGTTTTTCCATCTACTCTGGCACTGTCCCCGCATACAGGCCTACTGGAAACAGATAGTGGCCTTCCTGCATGATACTATGGGATCCCCCCTCCAGCTAGACCCCAAACAGTGCTTACTGGGTATTTACCCAGATGAAGACATGAATAAATGCACGAAAACCTTTCTGCAGCACACGCTCTTTATAGCCAGGAAGCTGGTGGCTAGACGGTGGATGAGGGAGAGCCCTCCAGATTTCCAACATTGGCTGAGGGAAGTAAACTCTGTCCTGCCGTACCATAGAATTATGTATAAGAACCGGGGATGCCCCACTAAATACAACAAGATTTGGGACAGATGGCTCCAGAATTCGGCCACATGTACCTAATGTTTTATTTTACTTACTTATTTTGTTTCATTCTCTGCACTGCTCTGCTGGGATGTGGACTGCACCCTGTAGTGCTTCATTGTCCGTACCGCTCCATCCCTCTGCATGTATGTAAACCTGTTCTCCTGTTAATTTGTGATTGCACTTTACCGAAAGTTCTTGTTCGAATTTGGATTTCTACCTGTACCATGTTGGTTTATCCTTTTTTTTTTTCTCAATAAAATCTCTGCTTTTCAAAAAAGGGTACTGGTGTAATTGTTAGAATTGTGCCACACAAAACACATCGTACTGTGAAACCATGCATTTTGGCAGGTGTGAATGAGTGCACGTTAGGTACATGCTAGATGGGTGTGCTGTATAAAAAAGGGCAGCACGCTTTTGCGCAGTGTAGGAAGGCGAGCAGTATTGCATGCGTTCCCGCACCTGGTGTGAATGAACCCTGGCTGACATATAGACTGAATACATGCCAAAACTAAATCATTTGTCGGGGGGGGGGGGGTATTCTTGCATGTGGGCATAGTAAAAAAAAAACGAACATTCATATTCACCTCCCTACTGCAGCATTGTCCCCCACCAGTTCTACGCCCAAGAACTGAGTGATCAAGTGACAGCTGATCGCTCCTCTCTTTGCCTTCACTAAACAGATGACTGTAAGATACCGGCTCCCTGCGCTGCCCTCCTGCACTCACTAGAGTGCAGGGCTGTGGAGAGGGTAGGAGGGCCTGACTCAGGCTTTCTGTTGTGCACTGAGGGGCTAACCCAGCTGCCTGTCATGCATCTGGGTGGATCCTGACATTGTTGGGATGCTTCAGGAGCCTGGATCAGCTCTGTTACATCCGCCTTCCGCGGATTCTGGGTCACAGGAGATCACAAGTGCACTCTTGTGATCTAGAAGAAATGTATGTCCAAAAAAGCTTTGGTTAATAGGAAACATAAAAATGGGATTTTTGACTCCCCGTAAAATCCATTTCTCTGATGTTCATTAACGGACACAACTCTTCATCTTGATGACCATAGGGTTATACTGCCCCCTACAGGAGTAGAACACTAGGCAGCGAAAAAAGCTTGAGCACGCCTATAGGGCAGTCCCTGGGGGTATACTCCCACTTCCTACTATAGGTATTCAGTTTTGTAACAAGCAGTGTCAGAAGAAAAAACCCAACTCCAAAGAGGGGCACGTGCTGTGTCCGTCAACGAACATCAGAGAAATGGATTTTACGGTAAGTCAAAAATCCCATTTTCTCTTTTATTCATTGACGGACAGCTCCTGATCTTTATGACAGTAGGGATGTCCCAAAGCAGTGTCAAACATGAGGGGTGGGAACAGAAAAAAAACTTCCCCAAGGCTTAACATAGCCAACCACGTAACTTGGAGCTCAACTGTGAACAACTGGAGCTAACCTGAAAAAAAAACCCTCAAAAAAGAACATGTCCTCTAAATAGCAGCCTGCAAAACTTTGCGGCCAAAAGAAGCATCCGCAGATGCCAACACATCCACTTTATAAACCTTTGTGAATGTGTGCACAGACGACCAGGCGGCCCCATTGCAAACCTGCATCACTGACGCCTGATGACAAGGCCCAGGAGGCACTAAGAGCCCGAGTATAGAGCACCCTGACAGGAAAAGTAGGACCCTGCCCCATAATAAAATAAGCCTGAACCATCATCTGTCTTATCCATCTGGACATGGTCGCAGCAGAAGCAGCCAGCCCCTTGCGAGGTCCATCCGTGAGGACAAATAGTGAGTCTGACTTCCTAAACGACTCAGTAGCTGCCAGGTACACCCTTATTGCCTGAACCACATCCAGGGAATGCAAAGCAACTTTCTTAGGATGCTTAGGCTTGGGACACAGGGAGAGCAACACAATGTCTTCATTCAGATGAAAAAAGGAAACGACCTTTGGAAGGAACGACGGACACAGCCGAAGAACCACCTTATCCCTGTGAACCACTAGATAAGGTGAACAACAAGACAACGCCACCAGTTCAGACACCCTGCACGCAGAAGTAATACCTTCCAAAAAGGCCACCTTCTGGGACAAGAAGATAAGCAGGGGAATTTCCCGAATATTTTCTAAGGGGGGGTTTCTGGGGAACTGATAACACCAAATTGAGGTCCCACGACGGCAATGGAGACCGCACCGGGGGAACCAAGTGTCTCACTCCCTGGAGAAAGGTACATACCAAGGAGTGCGATGCCAATGAACATTGAAAGAAAGCCACCAAGGCCGAAAACTGGCCCTTAAAGGTAATCAAGGCCAGACGCTGCTAAACCCCTCGATGGAGGAAAGTCAAAATCCGAGTCACCGAAAAAGAATGCGGGTGAACCTTTTAGGGACTCACACCACGCAATGTATGTCTTCCAAGTACGTTAGTAAATCTTCCAAGAAGTAGATTTTCTAGCTTTTAAAAGCGTAGGAATCACCGATTCAGACAACCCTCTATCCTTCAGCACCTAGCGTTCAACAGCCAAGTCGTTAAAGCCAGTGACTGTAAAGCAGGATGGAAGATCGGATTTTGGGACAGCAGATCTTCCCTGAGAGGAAGTGTCCAAGGAGCATCGGCAACCAGCAGTACCAGATCGGCATACTAAGATCGGCGAGGCCAATCTGGAGCCACTAGGATGACAGGCATCCCTTCTGCCTCGAAACCTGCGCAGGAGTCTCGGCAGAAGTTTAAGAGGAGGAAAGGTGTAAATAAGACGATACTCCCTCCAGGGAGCCACTAGGGCGTCTTTGGCATTGGCTAGAGCAGTGTTTCTCAACTCCGGTCCTCGGGCACACGAACAAGGCCAGGTTTGCAAGAAAACTGAAGTCACAGGTGATATAATTTGCTGTTCAGTGATTGCAGTATTCTAGTCTGAATCTCCCCAAGGTAATACTTAAAATCTGGCCTGTTAGTGTGCCCTGAGGACCAGAGTTGAGAAACACTGCTCTAGCCGATGCCACAGATGCCCTTGTGGCTCCCTGGAGTGAGCATCCTCTGATTTACACCTTTCCTCCTCTCAAACTTCTGCAGAGACTCCTGCACACTGGGCTAGAGGATCCCGAGACCATGCCACAAACTTCTGTACTTTCCTGTTGAGGTGAGAGTCCAACAGATCCCACCTTGGGAGTCCCCAACAGAGACACAACTGATGGAACACCTCCGGATGAAGTGACCATTCTCCTTGGTCTAACGCCTGTCGACCGAGATAATCCGCCTGCCAATTTTCAACTCCTGGAATGTGCACAGCAGAGAGGGCAGAACAAAACGTTCTGCCCACCTCAGAATACCGGCTACCTCCTGAGCCGCAAGACACTTCTTCTGCCCCCTTGGTGATTGACATAGCCCACAGCTGTGGCATTGCCCGATTGAGCCCATACAAGACACCCCTGGAAACGACTTGTCCAATGATCCAGACAAAGTCTGATTGCTCGGAGCTCCAGTACATTGATCGGTAGCCACCCCCTGAGCACAGACTGTGCAGAGGACGCTTCCCCATCCGGATAGGCTGGCATCCGTGGTAACATCCGTCCAGTACAGAGGAAGAACTGATTTTCCCTGACGAAGTGCCGGAGAAAGAACCCACCAAACCAAGGATCCCCTCGTATTCCGGCCCAACAGGATCACATTGTCTAGAGACTGAGGATCCTTGTTCCCTTTCACAGAGATCTCGTGTGGAACTGTGCAAACAGAACCGCCTCGAAGGTAGACACCATCAGGGCAAGCACCCGCATGCAAGCCCGCAGAGACGACTGTCTGCTGGACAACAGAACAGAACAGAACAGAAACACTCTGGCCGTAGCGGAGTCCAAAGTCAGACCCAGATAGCCCAGGCTCATGAACGGAATTCAGAGCAGACTTCTGAAGATTCAGAATCAAATACAACTCCCTCAGCGTTTGCAGAGTAATCTCCAAGTTGTCCAACAGAGCAGTCAATGACTCTGCTCGCACACAAAAGCAGATTGTCCAGGTGCCCCAGTATCGCGATCCCCCGTTGATGCAGTAATGCTAGAACCGGGGTCAACACATTTGTGAGACCCGAGGAGCGGAAACGAGACCAAAGGGTAATGCCACAAATTGATAATGCTCCTCGCCCACTGCAAAGCGGAGGAAGGGCTGATGGGCGACACATATGGGGATATAAAGGTAGGCGTCCTTGATGTCGATTGAGGCGAGAAAATTCCCCTGATGTAGAGACCGCAACCACTGTGCAAATGGATTCCATTCAAAACTTCTGTACCTGCATAAAGCAGTTTAGTGCCTTGAAGTCCAGAATTGGATGCACCCTGCCCTCCTTCCTGGGAACCGTAAACAGGTTTGAGTAAAAACCTTAAAAACGTTCCGAAGTCGGAACCGGAACAATCACCCTTTAAAAGTAGCAAGTCTTGCACTGCCCCATAGAGATCCATTAAGCCAGTGTTTCTCAACTCCGGTCCTCTGGGCACACTAACAGGCCAGGTTTGCAAGAAAACTGAAATAAATCACAGGTGATATAATTTGCTGCTCAGTGATTGCAGTATTCTAGTCTGCATCTCCCCAAAGTAATACTTAAAATCTGGCCTGTTAGTGTGCCCCGAGGACCGGAGTTGAGAAACACTGCATTAAGCGATCTGGGGATAAGTACAGGTTGGAAGGGAAGAACGTTTACGGAGGGTACTATCGAAACTCGATCTTGTAGCCGTAGCGAATGACGTAGTGGACCCACTTGTCCTGGATTAGGGAGGTCTATGGCTCCAGAAAACAATGAAGACGTCCCCACACCCCAGATATGGGTAAGGGTGCCCCTTCATGCAGAGGACCTTTTGTCCGCAGGTCTGGCAGAACCTGCTCGTGGTTTGCCCGACCAAGACTTCTTAGAACCCCCACTGGAGGCCCTGAAGGGTTTCGATCCCTTGTCTTGAGACCAAGGGATGAAAAGGCCGCTTGTGAGCTGAAAAGGAAGGTCCCCATCTGCGACGGGACTCCTTACCCTTGGAAGCCTAAAGAAGAAGAGTACTCTTCCCCCCCTTGAGGCCTTTGAAGAAGCTAAAAACAGGCGATCCCCCACAAATGGAAGATTGGACAAGGCCTTATTAGTCTACGGGACCAGCATTTCAGCCAGATAATAGAACACAGGACCACTGCTGAGACAGACCATATAGAAATCAGGGAAGCGGCATCCAAAGAGGCGTCACAAACTGTAGCCCTTGGACCAACTGATCCGCCAGCTCCGCAAAGCAGCTTCTCCTTCAGATCCCGGCGTAGAATTTTGGCCCATTCAGTCAAAGCGTGACACCAGGGTGATGGTAAACACCAGCCTAAGAGCCGACCCAGCCACAGTGAACATATGGAAGGTCAAGGCCTCCGACCTCCTATCAGCCGGATCAGAGAAGGCCAGGGACTCTTCAACCGGGATTACAGGGGCTTTATTCAACCTGGAAACCGGGGAGTCCAATACAGGAGGTACCATCCATTTTTTAAGGAGGGACTCCTCATAAGAGTACCACATTGCAAAGGAGCGTTTGGGACACCCCCAGTGTTTTGAGACACCACCACAGTTTTGAGACAAAATATGCAAAGAAGGTGGGAAAGAGGAACACCCTCACAGCTTTTCAGGACCTGTGGGTGCCAAAGGTGACCCGCGCCGCTGATGCTGCATTGGTTGCATCTTCCATATGTAAGGTTCTCCCGCACCGATAAAATCAGTGTATCCACTAGCGCCTTTTCATGCGCTGCTATGGGAACAGAGGGATCATTCTCACTATTTGAGCCCGCAGGGTGCGTGGATGCAGACCCAGAAGGGTAAATCCCATCATTAGCAGCTGGATCGGACTCTGGATCTGATGAGACAGAAGAAACAGGTGAAGGCGGGGACGCTTTTTGCTAGCTCGTTTGCCCAGGACCAAATCCACTTTGGGACACCAAGGACTCCAGGACCGCCATCAGTGTAGTCAGTTGTGGGGCTCCAGATGGCCCGACAGCCTCTGCGAGGGGATCAGGTGGTGAACCATGCTTCAGGGACTCCATGACTGGAGAGGGGAACCTACACAAAAAAGGTGTAAAATACTGCATGGGTTACCCCGCCACGCTGTCGGCACAACAAGGTCCAGAACGGGAACTACCGCTGCAATAGCAGAAAGAGGAAGAGAAAACCCCACAAGGCAGTCACCACCACCAGTCTGGCACTTTACAGCCCGAACTATCTGCACACCATGCGGCGATCAGGAAGAAGAATCTCCCTGTATCAGCAATTGAAGCAGAGGAGCGCTCCTACCGCTGAATCACCGCCCATCCGACTCCAAAAATATGGCTGCCGAGGCTACACAAACATGGTCGCCGATCTGTAGCACACAAGACTACAGAAAAATGGTGGCCACACGTGGCTCCTGAGGTGCAAGAGCCAGAAAAAAAAAACTATTTGAAAACGGGAGGGGGACCCTGGCAGGCGCCCCCACCAGGCCCATCCCCCACATGAGAAGCAATTGTTCGGTCGCCGGCGGCACGCTTCACCCCATTCAACCTTAAACGGTACATCCGCCCCAGTGGGAGGGGGTGTGTGTGTGTGTGTGCAGATGGGGGGCACAGGTCGAAATAGACCACCAGGACGGGGGGTGGGGAAACGACACAAACTGGGAGGGAGGGGAGCCCGGGGGGGACAACCATCCCAGGGAAGGGCCCACGTCCAGCGGTAGATGGGAGACAGCTACTTACCACACCAGAAACTGGGTGGGCACCACTCGAACGTAATTGTGGGTGCTGTCGGCCAGGAGGAAACCCTGCGACTCAGGCCAGTTCGTATGCGCCCTCATGAGACATTTAACTGGCAGGCCTCCGTCCAGTGGGGCTATGTCGTGGCTGACCTAGCGCTGAGCTTGGGTCTGCACACGTTTTCTGGCCGGACTGGGGGGACCCTAAGGATCAAGATGATCCTGTTCATCGTCCAATCCATCACTTGATTGTAGATTCTAACAGGAACAAAATAATAAAATTAAAAAATTCAATTCAAAAGAAAAATAATTGCCAGGACTAGAGATCCCAGCGAGGAACTAGGTCCTTACTCCTGACAAGGCAGAAAAAAAAACTGAATATCTATAGCAGGAAGTGGGAGTATACCCCCAGGGACTGGCCCATAGGCGTGCTTAACCTTTTTTCTTTGCCTAGTGTCCTACTCCTGTAGGGGGCAGCATAACCCCATGAAGATGAAGAGCCGTGTCTATCAATGACTAAGAGAGAAAAAACATTTCTAACAGAAATACTGTTATGATACACGCATCAGTGATGACAGTGCTTCTTTAGATGTGATGATATCTTAAGCAGTTCAACCTCTGGTGTGTAATAACAGTCATCTACAGATGCCTCTAAGTTTTGGGATTGTTTCACTGACAGTGGGCAATAGTGTGCACACAAAATTAATAGGCACATGTCCAAGGTGCAGTTGGTAAGCCACATCACCTTCTGGAGACAGCCTGCAATGCAACATAATACTTGTTCTCTTAAAAACTGCTGGCATCACTTGCACTTGTATAATAGCTTGGCAAGCAAATGCTTAAGTAAGCAATGCTGGAACACACCCAGTCCACAGTAAACTTTTACTTGCATCCAGAATATGAACTTACCAGCGTTGGTGAGTTCTGGTCAGGCCAGAAGGACTCAGGAATTGGCCAGTGACCAACGGGAACACCTGTTTTTGGATTAGGTCGCACGTAGATAAGTTTGTGACAGCTATGCCAGGCTTGTGGGGCAAAAGAATTACCTGGCCTGAGGGAATCTGTCGGTCCATCTACAAAAAGGAAAAGGGTAAAAAATTATTTTGGCCAATCTTATTAAAGGCGGCAACAATTTTTTTTGTTTTTGAGTTGAATATGGCAACAAGTTCTAAAGTTAGGTTTAGGCACATATTTGCTTACGGTGTAACGTGAGAATTACCTACCCCGTGAGAAAAACCTACCCCTCGTCACTTCCGGCCAGGAACAGCTGAGCAGCGAAGCAGTGCGCATGCTCACAGCCCCGGATACCTAATGGAAGAGCTGAGGATCAGACTAGTGCGCATGCGCACTAGTCTGAAACGATCTCGGTGTCCGTTAAAAAAACCTACCGACGTGGCGGTGACATAAAATAGCTGTGCTGCACTATGAGTCATCTCCGCTCCTGTGCCGGTCACTTCCCTGATCTTAGCTAGTAAATATAAAAGCGGCTGGCGGCTCCGTGATTTATCTTTTCATACAGCCGCCGCCGCTTTTATATTTAGTAGCCGAGAGCAGGGAAGTGACCGGGACAAGAACGGTGATCACTCGTATTGCAGGCCAGCTGTTTTAATTTAACCGCCGCATTAAACACACTGCCGTGCAACCGGAAGTGACGAGGGTAGGTTTTTCTCACGGGTAGGTAATTCTCACGGAACACCGGCAGTAAAAAGTTTACAGATTTGCTAGGGATCAAAATACTATGCATATAAAAATGACTTGCTGTTTTGCATGCAACTAAAGAATGGTGCATTTCTGGAAGTCTTAAATCAGTAATAAACCTCAGAACAATTATTTATTATATATTGCCGTTTAGCAATCCTTAATGTGGTGTATGCTTTTTTTTTTGGCCTTTGTTAAAGTGGTTGTAAAGTCAGAAGGTTTTTTATCTTAATGCATTCTATGCATTAAGATAAAAAGCCTTCTGTGTGTAGCAGCCTCCCCTCAGCCCCACCTAATATTCATCTGACCCCTTCTCTATCCAGCGATGTCCATGAATGCCTTGGCTGTCCCGAGACTCTCCCTCCTGATTGGCTGAGACACAGCAGCGGCGCCATTGGCTCCCGCTGCTGTCAAACAAAGTCAGTCAGTCAATGAGGGGAGAAATTGGGGGGGGGGGGGGTCATATCTCCGTGTCTGAATGTCTTTCCAGACCATGTACTTCTTTGGAAGAGGTATATTGATGACCTATTCCTGGTCTGGACTGGTCCTCAACATACTCTTATTGAATTTGTTCTACCGCTCAATTTGAACTACTTTAATTTGCAATTTACTTTTAGCTTCAGTAGCCAGATTCCCTTCCTTGATCTCATGATCATGAAGGGTCCAGGTGGAACTATAATGACTAATTTATAAAATCACTAAGTTCTCTGCCCAACATCACCAACTTCGCACTGTTCTCTGTAATCACTGGCATCTTCTAACAGACCATCATATCATTAGTAAATACATCAGAGCCACCCCTGAATTGTTTCCCATTGAGCTACATCCCTTAGGTACCGATTGACCAGCAGCCACTATGTGGAAGAGCATGGCCCATCACTGAGCAGCCGGGGGACTGGACGTTGTGGTCAGTGCCCCCGCTGCCTCTGGGTTTTGGAAGGTACCACCTTTAGGTTACCAAATGTAGGGCTGAAACAACTAATCGACTAAATCGACAATAATCGATAATTACAATTGTTTTCAACGATTGTCATTATCGATTAGTTGCTCCGTCGATTAGTTGTGCTGCTTTCTGAACTTTCCCCGCCTGTCAGCGAGCTCTGTCTCCTCTGTGAAGCCGACGGCTGCATTCACTGTCTCTCTCACAGCTCGGCACTTCCGTGACCTCCCCCTCCCTCCTCCTTTCCTCTCTGCCTTTCCTCTCCGCCCTCTTGCTGATGTCAGTGAAGGAGTCAGTGAGTCAGATCGAGGTGAGGGAGGAAAAGAGGACAGAAGCAGCAGAACGTGAGTGTCGAGCTTAGTGCTACAGTGTCCTGTTACTGTCCATGCAATGCAGCCCGCCAAAAAATATAATAAAAGCTTCTCCAGATAAAAGAGTTAATATTCCTTATAAAGTGAAATATTATAATAGAAAAAAATGGATTTTTGCAAAATCTTACCGTAAAATCCTTTTCTCTTAAGCTCATTGACAGACGTAGTCCTCGTTGATTAATAACAACTCGGGTTATACTGCCCTCTACAGGAGTAGGACTAGACAGGAAAGAAAACATTCTGGCCACACCTTAGGGGCAGTCCCAGAGGGTATATCCTCTCTCTCCTGCTACAGCAAATCAGTTATGTCACAAAGCAGTGTTTAGAGAATTTAACCCAACCCAACTCAAAAACAGAGGGGCGGGTACTACGTCTGTCAATGAGCTTAAGAGAAAAGGATTTTACGGTAAGATTTTACAAAAATCCATTTTTCTCTGTCGCTCATTGACAGACGTAGTCCTCGTTGATTAATAACAACTCGGGACGTCCCAAAGCAGTACCACAAATGAGGGGTGGGAAAATGGAAATCAAAATCCAATCTAGAAGGCCCAACCGGTGCCAACTAGAAGTTTTAAAGGCTCATCAATCACACGATGAGACTCAACTGAAATTCCAACGGAAAAAAACCCTCGAGGTAGACCACCGGTCTCCTCAAATTGCGGCCTGCAAACCTTGCGGCCAAATGAGGCATCCGCCGATGCCATCACATCAACTTTATAAAATTTCGTAAAGGTATGTACCGACGACCAGGTGGCCGCCTTGCACACCTGGACCACTGACGCGTGATGGCGGTAGGCCCAGGAAGTACTGAGCGCTCGAGTGGAGTGCGCCTTAACAGGGAACGGAGGATTCCGACCCTTAATAGAATAAGTCTGTACCACCGTCTGTCTAATCCATTTGGAGATAGTCGTGGCAGATGCAGGCAACCCCTTTCTGGGGCCATCCGTGATCACAAAAAGTGAATCCGTCTTACGGAACGTTTCCGTAGCCTTCAGGTATACCCTGATTGCCCGAACCACATCCAAGGAATGCAACGCATATTCCCGAGGATGATTGGGCTGAGGACACAAGGAAGGTAGCACAATATCTTCATTCAGATGAAAGTCTGAAACCACCTTAGGAAGAAAGGATGGCTTCGGATGAAGAACTACCTTATCCCTATGAACCACTAGATATGGGGAATGGCATGATAATGCAGCCAGTTCTGACACCCTGCGTGCAGAAGTGATAGCCACCAAGAAGGCCACCTTCTGAGATAATGTAAGCAAGGGAATCTCCCTGATATTTTCAAAGGGAGGTTTCTGCAGAACCGACAAAACCAAATTAAGATCCCTGGCGGAGCCAAGTACCGCACCCCCTGGATGAAATTCCGCACCAGGAAATGAATAGCCAAAGGCTTCTGAAAGAAGATTGCTAATGCTGACACCTGACCCTTGATGGTGCTTAAGGATAGTTTCTGCTCAACCCCCTTTTGCAGAAAAGCCAAGATTCGGGTCACCGAATAGGTACGTGGGGGAAATCCCAAAGATTCACACCACGCAATATAAGTCTTCCATGTGCGATAATCGACTTTGCTGGAAGTCGCTTTCCTTGCTTTAATTAGAGTAGGAATAACTGAAGCTGACAACCCTCTGCCCTTCAGTACCTGGGTCTCAATGGCCAGGCCATTAAAACCAGCGACTGTAAAGCACGATGGAAGATCGGTCCTTGAGACCACAGATCCTCCCTGAGAGGAGGTCTCCAAGGAGCGTTCGCGACTAGCATGTCCAAGTCGGCCTGACCGGCCTGACGAGGCTAGCCTCGAATTTCCAGGATAACTGGAGTTCCCTCCATCTCTATCCTGCGGAGAAATCTCAGCAGCAACTTGAGAGGGGGGGGGGGGGGGGGGGAAGACGTATAGTAGCTGATACTGCCTTTGTAGGCCGTTCAGCGCGTCTGCTGCGTCCGCTAGAGGAACGCGGCCGCGCGTTACCAACCTCCGCGCCTTCCTGTTGAGCCGATATGCCAACAGATCCACCTCCGGAATGCTCTGATGAAGACACAGATGGTGAAATCCTTGGTGATCGACCTAAGTCATCACCCTGATATTGTCTGACTGGATCCGAACCAGGCTGCCCTAGAGCTGCTTGGTCCAGGCAATCAGACAAAGTCTGATCGCTCTCTGTTCCCACATATTTATCAGAAACTTGATTCTTATCAGGAGTGATGATTTCTCCTGGTTGAGCATTAGAGACCGAAGTCACCAGACTAGAGGCTCCTTGGTCTGTTTGCTCAACCGGATCCGATTCCTGTAGGGAACTGAGACTAATCTTTGGAAAAGGTAAAGAAAATGATCTGTTCAGGGAACGGTAACTACCGCTCCCTGTAGCACCTAAATGTTGGAAGGGAAGAATCGCACCGGTAGCAGTGATCGATACTCGATCTTGTGTCCTGATCGTATGATCTCCTGAACCCCTTAGTCCGAGATTCAGGAAGGCTCTAGCTCTGAATGCCGGTGAAGATGTCCCCCCACCCTCAAGTCGGGTGGGGGCGCACCTTCAGGCTGTATTAGCCTTAACTTCAGGTTTGGCTGAGTCGGCCTTTTGTTTGCCCGACCAGCGCCTCTTGAACCCTCCTAGAGGGGCTTTGCCTTTCCCGCTCGCCCCAGTGGAGCGAATGAACCCTTTATGAGCGGCAAAGAAAGGTCCACGCTTGTTACGAGGTCCTTTAGCTTTAGCAGCCTGCGGCAAAAAAGTGCTCTTGCCCCCAGTGACATCCTTAATGATCTCATCTAGGGTGGCCCCAAATAGGCGATTCCCCTGAAAGGGGAGATTCGCCAAGGCTTTTTTGGAACCTAGATCCGCTGACCAGCATTTTAACCACAGCACACGTCTGAGGATTACCGCTGACATAGATGCATGCCCTAACAAGGGGCTGGCATCCAGGGCTGCGTCACAGACGAACTGCAGTCCTTGTATAATCTGTTCCATCAAATCAGATGCTGCCTGGGGGATACCTTTCCCCTTTAGGTCATGGCGTACCAATCTTGCCCATTCCGTTAATGTCTGTGAAACTAAACCAATGACAATCACTGGTCTAAAGGCTGACCCTATCAGGGAAAAAATAGTGCGGGACTCCGCTTCCATCTTCCGATCCACCGGATCCTTAAAGGATGGAGCGTCCTCCAATGGGATAACAGTGGCTTTATTCAGTCTGGAAATAGGTGGATCCACCACTGGTGGTACCGTCCATTTCTTAATGAGGGATTCCTCAAACGGATAGCGTCTAGCAATGCGCTTGGAAACAGCAAAGGTACGTTTTGAATGATCCCATTCCTCTTTAATCTTATTACCAAAACATTTGGGTAAGGGAAAAACCTTCGCCGTCTTGGTAGGTTTACTAGTACCAAAGGGAATTTCCATCTCAGTTGCCTCTGCCGGTAAAACCTCAAGTCTTAAGGTTTCCCGGACCGCCACAACTAGTGCGTCCACCAATGCTTCTTCTTGTGCTATGGCGGAGGCAGGAACGTCCTCCTCACTGTCTGAGGGAACTTTAACTGAGACAACAGCCCCTGCAGAGGGACCTGCAGCTGCAATGACCATCTCAGAATCTGAATCTGAAGTATCAGATGACATAGGGGTAGGCGGGGGTCGCTTTCTTGACCCCCGTCCCTGACAGGCCGTCTCCACCCGAGACACCAAAGACTCCAAAACTGCTGTGAATGCATCCATACTCTGTGAACTGGAGGGTCCTGCGGCCACCTCGAGGGAAACAGGTGGGGGTACCTGTGTGGCAGGGTCCATGATTATTCCAGACACTTGCCGGAAAAAATTAATTTGCCAAAAAAAAAATAAAAACTTTTTTTTTTTCTTTAGACCCCCAGCGCCACTCAGTGTTACCTGCTTAGGGACCCCTACAGAGCGAGAGAGAGAGACCCCAAGGCTCACCACTTGATGCTCAGAAGTTTCAATACAACCTGTTCCAGCACTGTCTATTACAGACAGGAAGTCTTTGGCTGGCTTTCCCATGTAAAAGGAGGCGGCTCCGCCCCTTTGCACGCCTTCCGGCGCCTCCCCTTAGCTCCTCGAGGTGTTTGGTCACCTCAAACATGGCCGCCCCCATGCTGGAGACACGAGGCTACGCCGGGTAAAAGGAGGCGGCTCTGCCCCTTTACACGTCTTCCGGCGCCTCCCCATAGCTCCTCGAGGTGTTTGGTCACCTCAAACATGGCCGCCCCCATGCTGGAGACACGAGGCTACGCCAATATGGCGGCCTCGTGCGATCTGTAAGACAATGGCGGCGGCCTGTATCGGATAGCGGCGCTAGCAGCGGCCTGCGGGAGTATCTCGGCCCCACAACCTTCACCCTGAATGGTGATAAGCCTGGCCGGCGGCGCAGGACCCTGGCAGGCCGCATGCGGTCCGTGGGCCGTCGGGAGGCAGCCCTCTGTCCTTCCGAAGTGACCCTTTGCTGGAGGAATGGCGATCTGGACTGCAGTGACTCAGGCACCTCCCCATTAGGCATCGGCCTGTGTACACCTCTGACAGGTAGGATACCTTTTACTTCAATAGTAATGCCCCTTATAGTACTGGCACTGACTACAGTCACCCTTACCGTTTTGAAATGACCTAGATCGTCAGCTCCCAAACCAAGCCTCCTGGTTTTTGTTCACAAAAAATCACACTCAAATTGGGGGATCTGTGACCTGTTATAGGATAGAGGGGAGACCCATCCTACCATTCCAGACAGGGGCCCGCGTCCACCACAAACCCGACAGGGGGGGAGGGGGAACATACTACTCACCATACCGGAACCAGGCGGGCGCCCACTCCTGACAGAACCCCTCTCCACCGGGGTGGGGGGGCTGTCGACCAATACGGACGCCGTGACTCTGTTGGTCATTGGCGTTCAGGCAAGACGTTTAACTCGCAGGGTCAGTCCCCGTCCAGTGGGACTATGTCGCGGCCGACCCAGCGCGGAGCTATGGACTGCACGCGCTCGTAGGCTGAACTGGGGCGACCACTGGATCTCAACATCCAGCCCGTCGCCCAGTTACAGCTTGCTTGCTTGAAGATCTCACAGGAACACTGGAGAAAAAAAGCTGTCTAAAAAAATCTAAGAAAAAATTCCTGCCAGGACCAAAGATCCTAGCAAGGCATCTAGGTCCTTACTCCTAACTAGACAGAAAAAAAAAATGATTTGCTGTAGCAGGAGAGAGGATATACCCTCTGGGACTGCCCCTAAGGTGTGGCCAGAATGTTTTCTTTCCTGTCTAGTCCTACTCCTGTAGAGGGCAGTATAACCCGAGTTGTTATTAATCAACGAGGACTACGTCTGTCAATGAGCGACAGAGAAATAAGTGATTAAAAACGTCTATATAGCACATATAGGGGGTCTTTCTATGCTCCCTATTTCATATCTATGGCTGACATGGATGTTTTTATTCACTTATTTTTCTATTATAATATTGCACCTTATAAAGAATATTAACTCTTTTATCTAGATAAGCATTTATTATATTATTTACAGTATATAGCAGCTTAATTAAAAAAAAAAAAAAAAAAAAAAAAAAGTTTTTTGGTATAAGGCTCGGTTCACATTTGTGCGATGCGGGAAGGCTGCGAATATACAGCCTGTTCCCGCATCGCATCCGCACAAGAGGCAGTTCACACTGCCATATGCGATACGCAGGGGGTGTCAATTAAATGTTAACGACACCCCCAGTTTGATCGCATATCGCAGTGCGATCTGCAAGTTTGCACAGAATCGGATCGCACAAGTGTGAACCACTGTGCGATCCGATTCTGAGGCGGCTCAAAAAATGCCTCATGTGCGGCAGGAGGAAGGAAGGAAGGATTTTCCTTGTTTGAGCGCCAAGGACCAAAGCCACCATATCAGGGACTCCCTGGTCACCTGGCTCAGCTGGTTCTGATTGTCCACGGAATTTGGATTCTTGTGCCATTTGAGAAGGATTTCCTTCTGGAGGATTCTCGTGTGGAGTTGAGCGAGGGATGAACGCCTCAAAAGGATGACACTATCAGTCCCAGAACTCTCATACAGGTCCGAAGGGACGACCATTTGCTGGACAGCAACAGCTGAATCGCAGTCTGGAAATTTTCCGGAGGAAGAAACACCCTGGCTGAGGAGGAGTCTAAAGTCAGGCCTAGATAGTCCAGTCTCATGGAAGGGACCAAGGATGACTTCTGAAGGTTTAGAATTCACCCAAACTCCTCCAGAGTTCTCATGGTGATCTCCAAATTTGTCACCAGCACCGTGGGAGACTCCGCACAGAGAAGAAGATCGTCCAGGTAACCCAGGACCGATATTCCCCACTGTCGTAACAGCACCAGGCCCGGAGCCAACACCTTTGTGAAGACCAGAGGAAAGACCAAAGGGTAATGCCACAAACTGATAATGATCCTCTCCCACTGCAAAGCGCAGAAACCGTTGATGTCCTGCACATATTGGGATGTAAAGGTAGGTATCTTTGATGTCTATGGAGGCCAGGAAATCCCCCTGATTTAGGGAATCCACCACTGTGCCAATGGATTCCATCTTGAATTTTTGAACTCACATGAAGCAATTCAGTGCCTTCAGGTCCAGGATTGGACGCACCTTGCCTTCCCTTCCAGGGGACTGTAAACAGGTTTGAATGAAAGCCCTGAAAACGTTCCGCACACAGAACCGGAGCTATTACCCCCTGTTGTACTAGGTCCTGTACTGCCCCAAAGAGAGCCTGTAGGCGATCCTGGGGCAGTCTCACATTGGAAGGGAAGAACCTTACCGGTGGGACGGATCAAACTCGATCTTGTACCCGGACCGTATGTGAACCCATTTGTCTTGTATCCGGGATAGCCAAAGGTCCAGGACCTGGCAAAGACGTCCCCCCACCCCAGATACGGGTGAGGGCGCACCTTCAGGCCGAAGGGGCCTTGTCCTCTGGTCTGGAGAAACTTGATTTTTGTTTGCCAGACCAGGGTCGCTTGGAACCACCTGAGAGGGCCTTGAAGGACCTTGCCTTATCGACTGACCCTGAGGGACAAAAAAATTCTTATGTGCTGAAAAGGAGGGGCCCCGCCTGCGACGCAGGTCCTTACCCTTGGTAGCCTGTGGGAGAAAAGGTACTCTTACCCCATGCGAGACCTTTGATAATGTCATCCAGGGTAGCCCCAAACAGGCGATCTCCTGAAAAGGCAGATCAGTCAAGGCCTTCTTTGAGGTCTGATCCGCAGACCAGCCTTTTAGCCAAAGTATACGCCCAAAATGGGACCAGCATCCAGCGCGGCATCGCAAACAATTTGCAGCCCCTGCACCAACTGGTCAAACAGCTCTGCAAAGGCAGGGGGGGGGGGGGGGGAGTGGTTTCCCCTCCAGGTCACGACGTAGCAACTTAGCCAGGGAGTACATGTTACGGGCCACAGATTCCGCCTTTCTAACCGCCGGATTCTTAAAGGACACGGAATCCTCCACTGGGATCATGGTAGCTTAAATCAGTCTTGAGACAAGAGGGTCCACCATAGTTGGCACAGTCCATTTCATTAAAAGAGACTCCTCAAAGGGGTAGCGTCTACCAATCTGCTTAGGCACCCCAGGGGTACGCATTCTTTCTTGAGCATATTGTCAAAATACGCGGGAAAGGAAAAAACCTTTGCAGCTCTGAATGGCTTGTGAGTGACAAACGTAACCTGCGCCTCATTCGCAGTCGCATCCTCCATTTTTAGGGTCTCACGCACCGATACAACCAGTGCGTCCACCAGCGCCTTTTCTTGCACGGTGGCGGAGGTAGAGATCTCATCCTCACTATTAGAGGAGACAGGGCGCGAGGTAGTAGACCCAGCAGGGAGACCTGCGTATGCGGTGGCTGAATCATATTCAGAATCTGACATATCAGGTGAGGCAGGGGTAGGCGGAGGGTGTTTTTTTGGCACCTCGCTCTTTAATGGCCACCTCCACCCGGGACTGATGAAAGTGCACCTATGGATAGCTGGGATCCGGAGGGCCCTGCGTCCTCATTGAGGGGGTCAGGTTGGGACACCTGTTCTGCAGGGTCCATGTTGCACCAGGGGAACCCGTTAGCAAAAAGTTGAGAATATTTTTTTTTTTTTTTTGCGTGACAGGACAGAGGGAAACCTGGGGTTGTGAGGGTCCGACTGTCCTAGGGAGGGGCCCGCATTCACACCAAAATCCGCCAGGGGAAGAAGGGAGAACATTTACTCACTATACCAGGAACAGGCGGGCGCCATCTCCTGACAGAACCCCTCTCCGCTGAAGTGGGGGCTGTCGGCCAATATGAACGCTGCGACTCGGGCCTAAACCCGGTCGAATGCAACCTGGCAAGACGTTTAACCCACAGGGCCAGTCCCCGTGTCGCAGCCGACCCAACGCGGAGTTGGGGTCTGCGAGCGCTCGCTGGCCGGCTGGGGTGACCACTGGATCTATATTATCCAGCTCATCGCCCAGATCCGGCTTAGTTGCTTGTAGATCTCACGGGAAAAAAAATCTGGAGAAAAAAAAAAAAAACCTTTTGCCAAGACCAGAGATCCCAGCAAGGAACTAGGTCCTTATTCCTGACTAGGCCGATTACAACTGACATCCTATAGCAGGGAGAGAGGGTATACCCCCAAGGACTGCTCATAGGCGTAGCCATAACTTTTCTCTACCTAGTGTCCTACTCCTGTAGGGGGCAGTGTAACCTACTGATATAAAGATCAGAGACTGCGTCCGTCAATGAACGATAGAGAAATAATTTTACAACGTGAGACTCTCTGGATAGAGACTCAGTGCCACTGTCCCACCAGGCCTTAATGGGGTCTTGACTTACAAACCTTTTTTGTGACCTTTTTTGTTCCCCATTGTTTATTGGGGTTATTGTTTATATAAAGGTGTCCCAGATATAGCTGTACCTGTATACATGACCTATGTATGTTTGCTTGTCCATATAATATTTGTTTACTGTTTATTTTGTTCTTGTAAATCTGGCATTTTCTCTGTTGCAATTCCTGTTATACATATTTCTTTATACCATTGTATGGGATCAAATCACTATTAGACGCTATTGACCGCAGTCTGGTGGTAGCGTGCTTGGCTGTGTTTCTCCATCCTGGCGGGGATGTGATCTGCTGGGCGGATGGGAGGCGTCCTTTGTTCTGGGCACCTCCACTAGCTTACGAGGGTTGCGGCTCACTCTGAGCCACAGCCAGAGTGCGCAAAATGGCAGATCAGATCCCATAACACTTTATCAGCGTGGCTGACGTTCACCAGACTGGGGGCTATTAACACAGGATGTTCCAGCCTCTGAATGTCATACACACTCCAGCCAGGGGGAAATACTGCTGCTATAAACCGTGGCTGAGTTTAATTCATTTAATTAATTAGTTTTAATTTTTTTTTTCTTTATTCATGTCCTGATAAAATTTATTGTAGCTTTTCATTCATTCCATGTTATAATTCCAGGACGGACACACACACACACACATATTTTTTTCATATGCTCAGAAGGGAGTCGCTATCTGGCAGGGTGTCTGATGCATCTTTTTTATACTTTTTTTTTCCACTTTTGGAATAACGTTTTTACATAAATAGGAATTGACCATTGTGAGTACCCCTGTTAATGTCAAATGGTTTGCCTCAACCCTCTATTTGCCACTTTTGCTGGACAGTTTTGTCTGTTTAAGTTGGGGAAAACAAAAACACTTACTGCCTGGACAGACAGGTGACACTAAAAGGAAAAAAGGCCTAAAAAAAATTAAAAATAAATAAATAAATCTATTGCAGCCACCACATCTAGGAATTGTTAACCTGCAATATTGTTTATGGGTTCAACACCAGTTAACCCCCTCAAGAGGATTGGACTTTTTTGTACCTTCGTGACTAGAATGGTTTTGGTTACAAGATTCTAAATTAATGTCAACAAAGTGTTCAGTCACAGTTTACAAGTGTATCTTCCTATCTCCACCGGCTGACAATAACTGGCAGCAGGAGATGTTTAGGATAAAGCTGAGTTTTTGCAGAAATGCTTTGTCAGGCAATCACGATCAAATTACAGCTGGACACAGCATGTGCACAGAGCACATACTGTAATTGTGCATTTTTGTGCCCACTCATCAGTGCATTCGCTCATGCGTTTTCACAGATATATACATGTTACAAACAACCAGTATACACTTTGATGCAGAAATGCAAAATAAATGAGGGCACAGAACCGTACTGTTCATTCAAAGGTTATAAGAAAAAACACTAGCAGGGACTATCTATACAGGGGAAAATAGCCTGCTTTTATTTAAAGGAAAAAAACAAGTGCTGCAGTATTAGCATAGTTACATAGTTCGATTGAAAAAAAAAGACACAAATCCATCTGGTTCAACCAACAAAAAAACAAACAGTATTGAAAACCCAAACAATCCCATATACACAATCCTATACCCGCAGTTGATCCAGAGGAAGGCAAAAAAAAACCCCAGCACAGCATGATCCAATTTGCTACAGCAGGGGAAAAAAAAATTCCTTCCTGATTCCCCGAGAGGCAATCGGATATTCCCTGGATTAACTTTACCTAAAAAATTTCTAGTACCCACTTCTATTAAGTACACCCAGGAAAGAATCCAGGCCTTTTTTTTAAAGCAATCTAGTGAGCTAGCCAGAACCACCTCTGGAGGGAGTCTATTCCACATTTTCACAGCTCTTATGAAGAAACCTTTCCGTATTTGGAGACGAAATGTGTTTTCATCTAGACGTAAAGAGTGCCACCTTGTCCTCTCATATCCCCCTTAATCTCCTCTTCTCAAGAGAGAATAAATTCAGTTCCTCTAATCTTTTTTCATAGTTCAGCTCCTCCATGCCTCTTATCAGTTTGGTTGCCCTTCTCTGCACTTTCTCCAGTGTCGAGAGGTGGGGAAAACAACGCAAAGAAGAATGCAATTTCCCAAGGCTAAACTTAACTAACCAAGTAATAAGAAGCTCAACCAGGAACAACTGGAGCTCGCCTAGAAAAAACCTACATCCTCAAAAGAGAAAAAAAAGTTGTCTTTAGACAGCAGCCTGCAAAACCTTGCGGCCAAAAGAGGCATCCAAAGATGCCAAGAAATCTACCTTGAAGAATTTTGTGAACGTGTGCACCGATGACCAAGTTGTCGCCTTGCAAACTTGCATTACTGATGCCTGATGGCGAAAAGCCCAAGAGGCACTCAGCGCTCTAGTAGAATGCGCCTTCACTGGGAAAGGAGGAACCGGACCCTTTAGTGAATAAGCCTGAATCACCGTCTGCCTGATCCATCTGGATATAGTCGCAGCAGACTTAGTCATTCCTTTATGAGGTCCTTCGGTAAGGACAAAGAGTCAGATTTCCTGAAAGATTCAGTAGCCACCAGGTAAACGAATTGCCCGAACCACATCCAAAGAACGTAAAGCAATTTCCTTGGGATGCTTGGGCTTAGGACAGAGTGAAGGCAGCACAATGTCTTCATTCAAATGGAAATCAGAAACCAATTTAGGAAGAAACGACTGATTAGGTCGAAGCACCACTATCTCTGTGGACCACCAGAAAAGGTGAACAGCAAGACAAAGCCACCAATTCAGACACCCTGCGGGCAGAAGTGACAGCCACCAAAAAGGCAACCTGAGATAATGTAAGCAAAGGAATTTCCCTGATGTTCCCAAAAGGAGATTTTTAAGAACCGATAAAACCAAATTCAGGTCCCACGGAGGTAACTGGGATCTCCTCGGAGGCGCCATATGACGCACCCCCCTGAATTAAAGTGCGAATCAGGGCATGCATAGCTAAAGGACGTTGGAAAAACACAGCTAAAGCAGACACTTGGCCTTTGATAGTGCCAAAAGCCAAACCCCTTTTTTAAGAAGAGTCAAAACACTAGCTAACAAAAACAAGTGAGGGTGCACTTTCAACGATTCACACCACAAAATGTACGATTTCCATGTACGTCGATAGATCTTTTTGGAAGTAGACTTCCGGGCCTTCAATAGTGTAGGAATCACAAAGTCAGAAAGACCTCTATCCTTCAATACCTGGCTTTCAACAGCCACGTCGTTAAAGCCAGCAACTGTAAAGCAGGATGGAAGATCGGCCCCTGAAACAACGGATCTTCCCTGAGAGGAAATCTCCAAAGAGCATCGGCGATCAACCTTACCACGTCTGCGTACCAAGACCGGCGAGGCCAGTCTGGGGCCACCAGAATGACTGGAATCCCTTCCACCTCTATTCTGAGCAGCAGCTTCGGCAGGAGTTTTAGCAGAGGGAACACCTAGATCAGCAGATACTGACCCCAATCAGCCACCAGCGTGTCCGTGGCGTCAGTCAGAGGATCCCTTGACCTAGCCACAAACCTCTGAAACCTCTTGTTGAGTCGAGAAGCAAACAGGTCGACATCGGGTGTCCCCCCACCGGACACACAGGAGGTGAAACACCTCCGGATGTATGGACCACTCCCCCTGATCCAACACCGTCTCAGGTAATCCGTCCGCCAATTCTCCACACCTGGGATGTGTACAACAGAAAGAGCCGGGACAAACTTCTCCGCCCCATCCAGAATCTCGGCCACCTCCCGGGCCGCCAAGACACTCTTAGTGCCCCCTTGATGATTGATGTATGCCACGGTCGTGGCACTGTCCGATTGAATCCGGACCGGGCAACCTTGCAGATGAGCCGTCCAGTGACTCAGGCAAAGCGTTATCGCACTGAGCTCCAAGATATTTATCGGCAGCTTGGACTATTCCACCCTCCAGGATCCCTGGGCCCAGATTTTCACAGGCAATCCACCCCAGCCTAACAGGCTGGTGTCTGTGGTTACCACCGTCCAATACAACAGCAGGAAAGACTTGCCTTGGCGAAGTGCTGACGCATGAAGCCCCCACAGGAGAGCAGAATTAAAGTATCCAAGGATTTTGGATCCTTTTTCCATTTTACGAAAATCTCCTTTTGTAAAGCTCTCGTGCGAAACTGAGCAAACTGAACCGCCTCAAAGGTACCATCAGACCCAAGGCCCCCATACAAGTCCGCAGAGAGGACAGATTGTTTGCCAACAACCACCGGATTGCCCCCTGCACTTTTTGCAATTTGTTCAGGGGAAGAAAAGCCCTCACCAAAGCGGAGTCCAGAGTCAGGCCCAGATAATCCTATCTCATTAAAGGTATCAGGGTAGATTTTTTGAAATTGATGTTCCAACCAAACTCTTGCAGTGTTCGGTCAGTGATTGTCAAGTCATTCAACAGGGCTGAGTGAGAGTCCGCCCTCAATAGGAGATCGTCCAGGTACCCCAGTACCGAAATCCCCCATTGGCGCAGTAATGCAAACATCGGAGCCAGCAACTTGGTAAAGACCCTGGAAGCGGAGGCCAAAGGGTAACGCCGCAAATTGATAATGCTTCTCTACTATAGCAAAGCAGAGAAAAAGCTGGTGTCCAGCGTAGAGATGTGTAAATATGCGTTCTTGATATCTATGGAGGCCAAAAGGTCCTTGATATCTATGGAAGCCAAAAAGTCAGTTTCCAAGACACCAGTGTGGTCACAAATATTCTTTTCAATATTGAGCCCGCTAACACATGTAAATGGCGGGACAGAGACTCAATCTGTCTATCAACAAGGTCCGTAAAGGCCGGGGAGTCTTCCACCGGAACCACAGTAGACTTATTCAGTCTGGAAACTGGATGATCCACCTTTGGTGGCATGGTTCGCCGTGTGGAAGCCTTATCCGCGAAGAGATAACTGTGTTTAAAGCGCTTGGGCACCACTAACATGTGCTTGATGCGCCCCCACTGTTCGTTGACAATATTGTCTTGCACTGAAACTATAAGTGCTTCCACTAATGCAATTTCCCGCGCAGCGGCTGACGAGGACATGTCCTCTTCACCATCAGAAAGCGACTACACAGAGCCAATGGGTGGGGTGCGTCTGTGGTGGCCATATCTGCCTCCGAATCTGAGGATACAGCAGAGGGAGGCGGAGGCAAAGGGTGCTTATGGCTAGCGTTACTTTTTAAAACTAAATCCACTTTTGACACCAAGCTTTCCAAAACTGTTGCAAAAGCGGACAGGGGCTGTGACTCAGAAGCTGCACTGAGGGGGTCTGTAGATGAAAATTTTGTCCTGGGACTCCATTTACACTGAATTCACAAAGATTTAGTGTCACTTTAAAAAAGTCGTAAAAACGCGATCGCACTGCCGCACTAGCAGTACAGCAAGTCCCAGCCTAACACAGTGTGTGTGAGGAAACCCACAAGAGACCCCAAAAAATGTTACCAAACCGATCAGGAGGCTTGCAGGAATGATCTGTACAGCAGAAAGAACGATCTGACACAGGAAGTGAAAAGCACTTGAGTCATGCCTAGAGCGTTCAGTGTCTGCCTATGCTGTCCAGCACCGTGGACTACAAGAAAATGGCTTCCTATGGGGAAGATTTCGAAAATTGCTGCCCATGCATTACAATGAAGGATTCTCACAAGCTCGTCGGGGGAGGAGCCTTACCATGGCGCCAGATCCGAGTGCGTGCTAGCACTGACAGGGAAGCCGCCGGAGACATGCAGGGGAAAGCTCCTGCTTCTCTACCCCCCATGAGAGCCTAGACCAGACCCCATCAACCCACCACCCCACCAGACCGCAAGGAGTACGAGCCGGAAGGACCTAGGGGCGGAGAGAATCGGTAGATCACTGCCGGGAGGCAGGAACCCCCGTAGAGCGGCGTGCAGCTGGAGGAAGGTCCACTCCGGAGGTGGAGATCCCGATCGCCGCCAGGGTGCAGCAGTGTACGAGCGGCAGGAGGTAAACCAGCCGCCACGAGGAGGAGAGAGCCGAAGCCGTCAGAGACCGGACCGAGACATCCGAGGTGGCAAGAAGGCTGACATCCCCACTAAGCTGGAACGATCAAGCTACGAGAAACGAGGGACTGGTGAGAGGGTGAAAAACCCCCCAAATTTGTTACTAAACCCTTCATATTTGTCCAAGCTTCATTATATCGGTGTCCACATATCTCTGCATAAACCATATATCCAGATTGGTTAAACGTATTACACTTTCCATACTTTACTAAGGGAAAATACTGACTGCAGCATAAGGACTATCGCCCCCACAAAGCGGGAATCGTTAAGGCACGAGATACGAGGGACTGGTGAGAGGGTGGAAAACCCCCCCAAATTTTTTCTAAACCCCTATTACTTGTTTATGTATCATTGTATTGGTGTCCACCTATATACAGTACAAATTATATACCTAGCCCGGATCAACCCACTATATTCGCCATACTTTTATAAGGAAAGACACTGACTTCAGAGTATAGACCAGGACTAGGATAAGTACTGGAGAGCTTTAATAGACCTCTCTACAAGAGGTGAGGACTTTAAGATATAACCCCAGGAAAAGCTCCAGGAAGTGAGACTATCCCCCCCCCCCCCAATACCCCATAATACTAGGGGAAAGAGGCCCCCAATAAGGGGAAGAAGGAAAAGGGGGAGAACGCTTACCCGCCAGGACTCATAACCAGGGACCATTGGCCCCTAGGGACTCACGTTACTAATTTACGTGTCAAAGATCATCAGGAGGGTCATTTGCAAAGATCACTAGAGACCCCATCTCAAAATCAACTTATTAGAGGCAGTACCCCCGAACGATGTAAACGTGTGAAAGCCGGGACATTGGTTTAGAGAATTTGCGGCCTCCCAGTTCTATCTGGCCAATCGTACCTCCCTTGAAAAAAAGATATCCCCACCTCTATACTCTCTCTTATGAACCATACACCTACCTACCTGTAAGAAACTAGGGGTAAAACCAATTGGCCATAGTTACATCTACTCTAGCTATGCTAAGGAGAGGTAACCTAGTGGGAGAAGAAAGAATACAAGTACAAAAAACAGATATCACAATACATACAAAAGGAGATACTATGTCAAAAATAAAGAATAAACAGACAAAGGAGGCGACGGAGAAACCGCCAAAAATCACAGCAAGCCCCGGGACTATTAGAAAGTATATGACACAGGATGGGAAGGGACAAATAGAAACAGCAGAAAATCAACCAGTTGTAAAATCAAAACAGAACAATGAGGGAGATAAAAAGAACAAAGGTACAAAAAAGACAGAGCCACTGGGAGTGGAGAATCTGGATTCATCTAGGGAGAGTACACTGGCACCAGGAGACTGTGAACTAGGAAAGGAAGAAGAACAGAGGAGAAAAGATCAACCACCTACAAAAACAGAAATGATAGAAATGTTCTCTAATTTGGAGAGATCAATTAAATCTGAAATGTCTAATTTATATAGAGACCTAGGACAGTCACTGGTTAGAATAGAAGAAACAGAAACGAAGCTTAATTTACACGGGAAAAAATTAAAGAAAATAAAAGATCAAGTGAAGAGAATACAGTTAGAACAGAGGAATATGGCTTATAAGGTGGAAGATCAAGAGAATATAAATAGAAGGAAGAATTTGCGGATCAGGGGGTTACCGGAAAAGGGCAGAGAAGAAAAATTAGAAGAAATGTTGGAAAGTGTCTTCAATCCTCTCCTGGGGAAAGAAACTACTGATAAAATACAATTTGAAAGAGTCCATAGAATACGGAAACCTCTGAATGCTCCAAAGGATAAACCAAGAGACGTGATAGCGAGATTTCATATATATGAGGTGAGAGCTCAAATCTGGGAGAAGATGAGGGACAGACCAACAATGAGATATGAAGATGCAGAAATACAAGTCTTCCCAGACCTCGCTCAAGATACAATTAATAGAAAACGCATTCTAAAACCAATTGTCGAGGTATTAAAGAAACAAAATATTCAGTATTTTTGGAGCCATCCACCAGGATTGGGGGCTCGAAAGGATGGAAAAACGACCCTATTGAGGTTTCCAGAAGACACCCGGACTTTCTGCGAAATTATGAAAATACCAGTAATGGAGATTCCGGGATGGACAGATCAAGAACCTCCAGAGGAGGACTCAGAAGACGAAATCGAATGGCAAGAAGAGATAAAGAAGAAAAAGAAAACAAAGGAAAAAATTAAAGTTTGAGTCCCGGACTGGGAAGGGTCTGAGAATCGGACTGGGAAGAGGTGGTTGGGTTGGGGGGAAGGGGTGGAAACAAGAAGTGGGGGGGGGGAGGAAGGAGGAAAAGGGGTAATAAATAAAGAGTTTAAAGAGGGCGGCCCCTGGGAGGTAACAGAGCGCACTTCGACCTTCACCCCAAAATAGGGATGAAGGGAGGAACTGGCGAGCAAGGGCAGAGCTCAACCCTGGGGGAATGTCGATGGAAGAGGAAGGGAGAGAAATCGACTAGCCTAGTCACGGGGCAGGTAGAAACTAGGAGCCCACAGAGGGGAGGGAGAGGGGAGGTGGGGGGGGAGGGTGGTAGGGGAGGGAGTGGGAGGATGGGAGGGTAGAGATAGAAAAAACTGAATTTTTGTAAAATCTTACCTGTAAAATTCCTTTCTCTGAGTCCTCCGACAGTCGCCGCCATCTTCATATTCGTCACAATGGGGTATTAGACTTTGCTCCATAGGAATAGCTAGGCAACAGAATATGTCAACATTAAAGCTTTTAACATATCCCCACCCCAGGGGGTGGTCCCCTCAGTCTATACCCTCCTGCTTCCTGTTTCCTACTTCAGTTTCAGTGGAATAGCAGTAGAGTACCTAAACCCCAAAAGAGGGGCGGGGGCGGCGACTGTCTGAGGACTCAGAGAAAGGAATTTTACAGGTAAGATTTTACAAAAATTCAGTTTTCTCTTACGTCCTCCGACAGTCGCCGCCATCTTCATATTCGTCACAATGGGGACGTCCCAAAGCAGTGCAAACATGAGGGGTGGGAAACGCAGCCGCGCCTAAAGGCAACGCAGTCTCCACATCAAAGAAAGGAACCTTACCAAAGGAAGGAAACCAGCTGGGCAACATGAGAAAAAACTTGCTCAACGGGAGCAATAACCCAGGAAAAAAACAAATAACCCAGGGATAAAAAGAAATCCCAAACAGCCCAAAGGTCCAAAACAAGGGACCCTAAGGAACCGCCGCACTAAGAACCTTGCGGCCAAAGGAAGCATCTGCCAATGCTTGAACAACCACTCCGTAGAATAGAGTGAAGGTGTGCACGGTCGACCAAGTCGCCGCCTTACACACCCGGGCCACAGAAGCCCCATGATGACAGGCCCAAGACGTACTCAGAGACCTGGTAGAGTGCGCCTCCACAGGCATAGGGGAAACTTTTCCCTGCAAGGCATAGGCCTGTTCAATGGCCTGTCTGAACCAATTGGCGACGGCAGAAGCCGACACCGCTACGCCCTTTCCGAGGACCCCCGGAAGGACAAACAAGAATCCGACTTGCGAAAAGATTCAGACGATGTTTGGTAAATCCTAATCGCCCGAACATCATCCAAGGAGTGCAACTCCACCCCCATCGGATGTTTAGACTTCGCGCAAGGCTAAGGCAAGCCAACGTCCTCATTGAGGTGAAATTCCGAAACCCTCTTCGGAAAAAAAGAAGGGTTAGGTCGCAAGACACCTTAACCAAGTGAGTGACCAGATACGGACATTTGCAGGACAAGCTGCCAGCTCCGACACTCTGCGAGCCGAAGTGATCGCCACCAAAAAAGGTGACCTTCTTGGACAACATAGACAAAGAGATCTACCCGATCCGTTCAAAAGGACCATGTTGTAACACGGACAGAACAAGATTCCAGTCCCAAGGAGGCAGAGGCACCCTCCTAGGAGGGACCAGATGCCCCTGAACAAAAGTGCCAACCAAGGAGTTAGATGCCATAGGACGTTGAAAGAGAACGGCCATCGCAGACACCTGACCCTTGATCGTAGCCAGCGCCAAACGCTGGCAACACCCTTTCGAAGGAAGGACAACACCCTAGACATCGAGTACGGGCGAGGTGAAAACCCCCTGGACTCACACCAGGCAAAATAGGCCTTCCAAGTACGGTAATAGACCTTCCCCGAGGAAAATTTCCTTGCGTCGATCAAAGTGTGAATGACCTCAAGGGAGAGACCCCTATCCCTCAGGACCTTGGTTTCAACAGCCAGGCCGTCAAAGCCAGCGACTGTAAAGCAGGATGGAATATCAGCCCCTGAGACCGGAGATCTTCTCGAAGAGGCAGACGCCACGGGGCGTCGACCGCCAAATGCACGAGGTCTGCGCACCAGGACCGGCGAGGCCAGTCCGGTGCCACAAGAATCACTGTGTACTGGTTCCGAGTGCAACCTGCGAAGGAACCTGGACAGCCAATGAAACGGTGAAAACGCATACATCAGTCGGTACTGATGCCACGGAGCTACCAACGCGTCTGACGCGTCTGCCCGAGGATCGCGCGGCCTTGCCACGAATCTTTTCACCTTGCTGTTCAGACGAGACGCGAACAGGTCTACCTCCAGAAGACCCCACTTTGCTCACCACATCTGGAAGACATCCGGGTGGAAGGACCATTCCCCCTGGTCCAGGGACTGGCGGCTGCAGATAATCCGCCTGCCAGTTCTCCACCCCCGGAACGTGAACCGCCGACATCGCCGGGACGTGTGTCTCGGCCCAAGACAGAATGTCGGCCACTTCCCGAGCCGCTCGGGCTCTCTTGGTGCCCCCTTGACGATTGACGTAAGCCACTGCCGTGGCATTGTCCGTCTGCACCCGAACCGGACAGCCCTGCAGCCCGTCCGGCCAACGTTGAAGGCAGAGATTCATCGCACGCAATTCCAGAATGTTGATCAGAAGGGAGGAGACCTCCCCCGACCAAGTTCCCAGGGCGGACAGAACGCCCAGAACACCACCCCAGCCCGACAGGCTGGCATCCGTGGTGACCACCGTCCATGAGAGAGGACGAAAATACTTGCCCCCCCGACACCGCCGGGGACTGGAGCCACCACAGAAGATCCCTTCTGGTGCGATGGCCCAACGAAATCTGAAGATCCAGAGATAGCGGTCGCCTGTCCCACCTGGACAGGATCTCCGCTTGGAGACCCCGCGTGTGAAACTGGGCGAAGGGAATCGCCTCGAAAGCCGAGACCATCAATCCCAGACATCTCATGCGCGTCCGGAGTGACGAGCATGGAACGTCCCTGAGGGACCTGACTCCTTCCTGAAGAGTCCTGAGTTTGTCGTCCGGTAGGAAGATCTTCGCCTGGGCGGAGTCCAGAAACATTCCCAGGTAGGGAAGACAAATCGACGGACACAGCGTCGACTTTGGAAAATTTATCGTCCAACCAAACTCCTGTAGAGTCAGCATCGTGATGGACAGGTCCTCCTCCAGACCCTGGCTGGTCGCAGACCGAACCAGAACATCTTCCAGATACCCCAGGACAGAGATGCCCTGGGCTCTCAACAAAACCAGAAACCGGTGCAAGCACCTTGGCAAAAAACCGTGGAGCCGAAGCGAGACCAAAAGGTAACGCCACGAATAGGTAGAGATCCTCCGCAATGGCGAACTGAAGGTACCTCTGGTGACCCTCGAAAAACGGAATGTGAAGGCACGCATCCTTCAAGTCGATGGAAGCCATGAATTCCCCCGGAACCAGGGCAGCCACCACCGACCGCAGGGATTCCATGCGGAACTTGCGAACCCGCACAAAGCGGTCCAGAGCCTGTAAATCCAGAATAGGACGCACCCTGCCCTCCTTCCAGGGCACAGAGAACAGATTGGAAGAGAACCCCCGAAATCTGTCCCGATGAGGCACCGGAACCGCCTGAGGGAAAAAATCTGCTCTCCGGCCGAGAGAGAAAACTCGATCTTGTAGCCAGAACGAACGATTTCCTGAACCCACCTGTCCCGGACAAGGGCCAACCAGGGTTGAAGAAAAACCGAGCGAGCGTCCCCCCACCCCAGAACTGGGTGAGGGTGCCCCTTCAGGCCGCATTGTTATGGGCAGCGGATCCGGACTGGCCGGACTTATGCTTACCCGACCACGGCTTCTTATGGGAGCCTTGGTCTTTGAATGGTTCTCCCCTATAGGGCGACCGAAAGGCACGAAAGGACCCCTGAGAGGGCCGAACAGAAGCATGCTACTTACCATGAGCAGCCTTAGCCTGGTGGGATCGGGGCAGGAGCGTGCTCTCACCACCCGTGACCCCCTTTATCAGTGCATCCAAGGATTCGCCAAAAAGGCGAGATCCATCATAGGGCAGATTGGCTAAGGTCTTGCGCAAAGATTGGTCCACAGACCAACACTTCAACCAAACCAGGCGGCGAGACAATACCGCCACACTGTGTACACGTGCAGCCAACGGTACTATATCCAGGGCCGCATCACACAAATACACGACAGCCTGATGGATTTTATCCACCATATCCAATGTCGCCGGTGAGGCTGAATCAGCCACCAGGACGCGCCTGAGTGCCTGCGTCCAATTCGCGACAGCCTGGACTGCCCTAAGCGAAGCAAATAGAGCCTTTAGCATAGAACCCGTAATAGAGTAAGCATGACGGGCAAGAGACTCCAGCCTCCTGCCCGTAGCATCCCGGAACACCGAGGTATCCTCTGCAGGAATCGCAGTGGACCTATTCATCAGTAGCGGGCGTGAAAGGATAACGCAGCCTGAACCTACTTGGTACAGCAAAAGGCTTGCGTATACTGCGCCATTGTTCCTTAACAGCGCGCTGAAAATCATCAGTGTAGGGAAAAACCTGCGATGTCTTGCGTCTTTTCTGCGTCCCATAAGCTGCCAGGGCAGCAGGGGGGACATGGTTCAACCCGTAAACGCAGTGTTTGCTTGATAGAAGCAACCAATTCATCCATGAGTGTAAGCTCTTCAGGCGAGCCAGGGGGAGAATTATCCACCCCTTCTACCTCAGCCTCCACCTCGGACCCCACAAGACCCAGGGAGGAACGGGACCCCGATAAGGAGACCCCAGCTATAGCAGCCCCATCACCAGCACCCTCTGTCAGAGGAGATTGAAAACTCTGGGTCGTTGTGTGGATTGAACAGCCACAAGCATTAGCACCTGAACAGCAAGATTAGCCACAACCGTAGCCAAAACCCCCCCTGGGGGGGAAAACAGCCCTTGGTCACCCACCAAGTGGTAGGAAATTTGTGTCCCTGAGAATCCATTGCCCCAATGATAAGCCGGAAAATAAAGGGTTAATTGCCCCTTAAACAAGCGCGGCGAGCGCTGCCCACCGCACACACACACACACTGGCACAATTTTTACCCCCACCGGGAGAAAAAGGCTCAACACAGGCAAGGATAAAGGGATAGGGAGGAAAAAACCTGTAGAGACCATCGCTGCTGCCTCGATCGGTGCACCCAGGGAGAGGAAGCAATGCAACACAGGGCGCTCCATGAAAGCCTATGGAAGGCTAAAAGAAAATGGCCGCCCGCAGTGATACCATGCGGCCGGAGCGAGCGCTGCCAAAATGGCGCCGAAACCGCCGCTCCTCCACCTCAGCGAGGTGGACCAAACATAGCATAGCATGTAAAAACATGGCGGACCGCCGCAGTGCCCCAAACATGATAAAAATCATGCCCCACAGCACACAGCCGTTCACACATACACAAACTGACACAGACAGTGCAGCACAGCCCCCCCCCTCCTTGCAGCCCACAGCATGCAGCCAGAGAGATAGGGATTTCAAAAGTGTGAACACAGGCAGGGTTACACAGTCCCAGACTGACACCCCCCCAACAGACAGGTCCCCACATAGATACACTTACCTCCTAATGGCGTGGGGAACCCGCACAAGCGAACAAGCCGCTGCGCATGTGGCAGGGAGAGTCGCATCCAGGACGCAAAAAATCGGGGTTAAGAAACCGCACAGCGTCCAGTGAGGTAGCCACCTCACCAATCATCCCTGCACCGAACAGGGATGGGTCGTTCACTGTGCCAGGAGCGTTACCTGGCTGAACGCTCGAAGGCAGGCTGGGAAGCCACTGACCCACAACCTGCTAACAGGGGGATCAGCCCGAGACCCAGCCCGCACGAATCCTCTTCATCAGAAGAACTAACTAATGCTGACAAAAAGAACAGCTAAGTAAAGAGAGAGAAAAAACTCAAACAAAAAATCAAAAAAGAAGATAAAGGCTGAGACAAAATGCCCCAGCATAGAGAGATCCAGCTACTCCTGACAAGCTAGACAGTGAAACTGAAGTAGGAAACAGGAAGCAGGAGGGTATAGACTGAGGGGACCACCCCCTGGGGTGGGGATATGTTAAAAGCTTTAATATTGACATATTCTGTTGCCTAGCTACTCCTACGGAGCAAAGTCTAATACCCCATTGTGACGAATATGAAGATGGCGGCGACTGTCGGAGGACGTAAGAGAAAAAGATAATACAAAAGCGTCCCGTATACCCCGCTCATTTGAAAAACCAAAAACCACACACAAGAAAGAGAGCCCGGACCTTCGGGAATACCAGCCAAACAAATCCAGAGGTGATGAAAAGAAAAAAACAAGGAGTAGAATAAAAATAAGGGAAAATAGGAATGCCAAGATATGGGGATGGAGGATGTAAATTTTATATCTTATAATGTACGCGGAATGAATTCACCGGTTAAGAGACAGAGAATAATGAGAGAAATTAATTATCTGAATGCAGATGTAATATTCTTACAGGAGACACACGTTACGCATTCCACTAACATTAGGTTTTATTCACAAAAACACCCTATATGGTATTATGCGGACTCATTTAAGAAAAAATCTAGTGGAGTAGCAATTGGATTTGCCAGAGGGATGAGATTTGTACTGGAGGAGAGGCTGGTAGACCCTGAGGGAAGGTTTCTTTTTCTGAAAGGAAAGTTAAACGAAGAGGAAGTCACATTAGCCAATCTATACAGCCCCAATGAGGGCCAAGTGCCCTTCTTGGGTAAAACCCTGGGGAAATTAAGAAACTTCAGGAAAGGTGGGGTGGTCTTGGCAGGAGATCTCAACCTGAGCCTTGATCCAAATATAGATAATTCAGCACGGCACCAAAGAATCTCAAACCATCAGAATAAAGAGATTAAGGAAAAATTATATCAAAATCAATTGGCAGATATATGGAGAATTCTCCACCCAAAAGAAAAGGATTATACCTATTATTCAAATATACATGGAACATATTCAAGAATCGATTACTTTTTGGTAGAACATCGATGGATAGAAAAAGTAATAGAGGCGAAGGTTGGGATCAGAACCTGGTCAGACCACTCCCCCATCATATTAAAAATGAAACTGGGCAAAAAACAACCTAAAATGAACATATGGAAAATTAATGAAGAATTAATAAAGGACAAGATATGGGGAAAGGAAATTGAGAAAGAACTGGAATTTTATTTCCAAAATAATGACATAGAAGAGACACCCAAAAACATCATATGGGAGGCACAAAAAGCCTATATGCGGGGTATATTAATATCAAAAGGAGTACAAAGAAAGAGAGAGAGAACCAAAAATAAAGATAGATTGATGAGAGAGGTTCATGATTTAGAGCAAAAACACAAAAAAACAAATAAGGAGGAATTTGCCCCCGTATTGGAGAGGAAAAAAGAGGAATTAAAAGAACTACTAGAACAGGAAATTAGACAAGACTTTAATAGGGTGGCAAGAGAGAAATACGTGGAGGGAAATAAAATAGAAAAAAACCTGGCAAGAATTACCAAGAAAAAAAAAGCAAGGAATTATATAGATAAGATTAGAAATAAAGACGGGGAACTAGTCCATTCAGTTACCGAAATAGCACGGGAGTTTCAAAAATACTACAGTAACTTATATGCGGTGAAAGGGGAGGGAAAAAAAGATGTTAGACCTAATAGAGAAGGGAAGATCAAAGCATATTTGGAAAAAGCAAAAATGCAAAAAATTGATGAGGAAAAATTATTGTTATTAGAGGCCCCAATTACAAATCAGGAGATACTTAGAGCTATAAAAGAAACTACCGCGGGGAAAAGCCCAGGACCTGATGGGTTTACCATCGGTTACTATAAACAATATAAAGATCTCCTGGTTCCCCGGCTAGAGGGGTATATGAATGGACTAGGTACCAAATTTGATATGAGTAAGGAGGCCCTCCTAGAATCCATCACAATTATTTTAAAAGAAGAAAAAGATCAAACGTTATGTTCTAGTTATAGACCGATATCCCTTTTGAATGCGGATACCAAATTATTCACAAAAATACTAGCAACAAGAATGAAAGTGCTGATGAATGAGTGGATCCATAGTGATCAGGTAGGGTTTATACCAAGTAGGCAAGGTAGAGATAACGGCATTAGAACAATCCTGCGATGAAACAGATGCTCAAAAATAAAGCTCCAAATATGATCCTGTCAATTGATGCTGAGAAAGCATTTGACAGGGTGGATTGGGAGTTTTTAATGAAAACATTAGAGGAATTGGGCGTGGGCCCTAGAATGATGGCCTGGATCAAGACATTGTATAACCAGCCATCAGCAAGAATAAAAATAAATGGGATACTATCCGACCCTTTTGAGATGTACAACGGAACGAGACAGGGGTGCCCCCTGTCTCCAATGTTGTTTGTGATCTCTTTAGAACCGTTACTAGCAACAATAAGAGGATGCACAGATATTACAGGGGTAAAAGTAGGGAAGGTAGAGCATAAGGTCGCGGCATTTGCAGACGACCTGCTACTCTACGTCTCAAACCCTAGAATCTCCTTGCCAAATTTAATCAAAAACCTGAAACAATATGGAGAACTCTCAAACTTCAAAATCAATCAAACAAAGTCAGAGATATTAACCACTTTACGACCGGCGCACGACGATCTACGTCGGCACTCAGCCCCGGCCAGGCAAACTGACGTAGGCCTACGTCAGCACAATTTGCCGGCCCTGTGCGCGCTCCCGCGCGTCCCCGCCGCCGATGATGACTCGATTGGGTTCAGAACCGATCAGTCATCAGGTCCAGGCCAATCATTTTTGGTCTGGACCTGTTGATCGGTCCTGCCCAATCAGATCATCCTCTAAGCCTGTGAAATGTAAACACAGGCTTAGAGGAGATGTGCCCTCCCCCCACAACGGTCTTTTCGGATCCAGTGTGAGAGGAGAGCACATCTTACTGTGAGTACTGCACCAAGCACACCCACACACAGTTAGATAGGCACATTTCACCCCCGATCGCCCCCCCAATTAACCCCTACAGCACCTGACACAACACACACTATATACAGCATATAGCATATACCTATATACCTGTATAAGTGTGATTTGTGAACAGGTGTAGCCCTTGCGACCCCCCCTTTTCCACTCAAATTACCCCCCACCCCCCCCTAATAAAGATTTAACCCACTGATCCCCCCTGAACCCCCCCTGATCACCGCCGTTAACCCCTACACCCTCTGTCACATCAGCACTAATACAAACGCAATATACGGTGTTATTGTATTTTTGTATTAGTGTCATTGTGATCAGAATTAGCGCAGGCGACTAAGTTTCTGTCCCAAGAAGGTTTAGGGTCCCCGCCACCCGCCCAATAAAGATTTAAGCCCCTGACCCCCCCCTGATCACCCCTACACCCCCTGCCATAACACACACCGTATACAGTATATAGCATTTTGCTATATACCCGTATAAGTGTGATTTGTGGTCAGGTCTAGCGCTTGCGACCCCCCTTTTTCCACTTGAATTACCCGCCACCCCCCCCTAATAAAGATTTAAGCCCCTGATCCCACCTGATCCCCCCCTGATCACCGCTAGTTAACCCCTACACCCTCTGTCACATCAGCACTAATACAAACGTAATATACTGTGTTTTTGTATTTTTGTATTAGTGTCATTGTGATCAGAATTAGCGCAGGCGACTAAGTTTGTGTCCCAAGCAGGTTTAGGGTCCCCCCCACCCGCCCAATAAAGATTTAATCCCCTGATCCCCTCCTGATCACCCCTACACCCCCTGCCACAACGCACACTGTATACAGTATATAGCATTTTCTATATACCTGTATAAGTGTGACTTGTGACCAGGTTTAGCGCTTGCCACCGTTCCTTTTATCCTTAGGATACCCGCCAGTCCCTTCCAATAAAGATTTAAACCCCTGATCCCCCCCTGATCACATCCCGTTAACCCCTACACCCTCTGTCACATTAGCACTAATACACACATAATATACTGTTTTTACTGTATTTTGTATTGGTGTCATTGTGACTTGAGGTTGCGCTAGCTAGCTAGTTTCTTTCCCAAAGGAGGTTTAGGGTCCCCGCCACCCCCCCCCCAGATCCCCAGCGCATAGTTTAGAAGTAACCCCTTGATTGCCACACACGCACGCACGCACGCACGCACGCACCTACACTTCCATTTCTAGTATAGTGTTTGAACAGATCAATATCTGATCTGATCAGAACTATACTAGCGCCCCCATAGTTTAGGGTTCCCAAAACGCGGTGTTTGCACGATCAGTACTGATTCCGGCCAGCACCTGCGTTTAACCCTTTCACCCAGGCAAGTGTAGTAATCAATAGATTACTGTCACTTGCAAAAAAACACAAGACACAAAACCGCTGTGTTAGCAGAGTCAGGCCTGATCCCTGCTAGCATTAGCAGTTTTTTTTGTAGCGCTTGAAATAGTCTTCGACAACCAGGTGCTTTTATTACCTGTGAGTCGCATCACTGTACGAGTAAATTTAGTTGCCAAAATGACCAAACGTTCGTACAGGGATGAAGAGCTTCTCAGTTATATGCTGACCGAGTCATCTGATAGCGAAGGGGAAGCTACAATGACCGAATTAGTGTCAGTATATGAACCTGATGATGGCAGCGGCTCCCTGACAGATAGCTCCGACGACAGATGGGTCCCTGTTAGACCCAGGCGTACCCGACCCCATTCTGAAGTTGTTGTGATGCAGGAATCGCAGGGTGCTCGTATGGAGCAGAGTGTGGGTACTAGTGCCGCTCATCCTTCTGGCGACCTGGCAAGCGCCAGCGGCCTAGTACAACCTGGACCTAGTACAACCAGCACTGCAGTAAGACCTGGTGACGTGGCGAGTCCCCTAAGTGCAGTTGAAGCTGGTGCGGTGGCTAGCACAAGTAGTGGCCCGCAGCCACCGCGTATTCGAAGACAGGCCCGTAGAGCCCATAGTGCCCTCCCTGATGCGCTGGCATTTCCTAATTGGCAACCCACCGATACTACAGCGCCAGTACTTCCCCCATTCACCGCCCAACCTGGAATCCACGTGGAGACAGCTGGTTTTACGCCCCTGAACTTTTTTGAGCTGTTCTTCACGGAAGATCTTTACAGATCTATTGTGGATCAATCAAATTTGTATGCACAACAGTTCATCGCCGCCAACCCAAATTCACACCTTGCCAGACAATTCGGCTGGAAACCTATAACGGTTTCCGAATTTAAGATCTTTCTGGGCCTTTCCCTCCACATGGGCATAACTAAACAGAGTGAATTGCGGCTATATTGGTCCACTAGCCCAATTCACCATATGCGCATGTACTCTGCCTCTATGTCCAGGACGAGATACGAGCAAATTCTGCGATTTATGCATTTCAGCGACAATGAACTCTGTCGTCCTCGGGGAGACCCTGCATACGATCGGCTCCACAAAATTCGGCCCCTCATAGACCACTTCAATCAGCGGTTTGCAGCCTTGTTTACCCCCGAACAAGTTGTCTGCGTTGACGAGTCCCTGATTAAATTTACTGGCCGCCTTGCTATGAAACAGTACCTCCCCAGCAAGCGTGCCAAGTACGGGGTCAAACTGTATAAATTGTGTGACAGGGCCACAGGCTATACAGTTAGTTTCCGGGTCTATGAGGGAAAAGATAGCTGTGTGGAGCCCCCCAACTGCCCAGACTACATAGGGAGCAGCGGTAAGATCGTTTGGGACTTGGTGTCACCCTTATCCGGAAAGGGGTACCATTTGTACGTGGACAACTTTTATACAAGCGTGCCACTATTTAGTCACCTTCTTGATTTACAAATTGGCGCATGTGGCACCGTGCGACCTAATCGCCGGGGCTTCCCCCAACGGCTTGTAGATTCCCGTCTTAGTCGGGGGGCGAGAGCCTGCTTGAAAACGGACAAATTACTTGCGGTGAAGTGGAAGGATACACGGGATGTTTATGTTCTGTCCTCCCTTCACCCAGACACGACGATCCAAATTCCTACGGCAACTGGCGTTATGGAGAAACCCCTCTGTGTCCACGAATATAACCTTAACATGGGAGGGGTGGACCTTAACGACCAGCTTTTGGCGCCGTATTTAGTTGCCCGTAAAGCCAGACGCTGGTACAAAAAAGTGTCTGTTTACCTATACCAATTGGCTATGCTGAACGCCTTTGTCCTATACAGGGCGTCAGGACGAACTGGATCTTTCCGGGAATTCCAGGAAGAGATCATCCTTGCCTACCTGTACCCAGGAGGCATGCCTGCCCAACTTCCCCTTCCAGATGCAGTGAGCCGGCTGCATGAGAGGCATTTTTCACATGTCCTCCCGAGTACCCCTACCCAAAGATGGCCCCAAAGAAGATGTCGTGTCTGTAGCAAGCGCGGATTTAGGCGTGACACCCGTTATTATTGTCCCAAATGTCCTGACCAACCTGGTCTCTGCATCGGGGAATGTTTCGAGCGCTACCATACACTAGTGGATTATTAGCGTAGGGTACAGCACGACACAGTGTAGGGCACATAAACACAGGGTCTCGAAGGATGTTGGATGTCCATCGACATTTTGAGAGACCCAAGCTGGAAGAGAAGATCGCAGATGATCGCAGTCCCTCCCAAATCAAGAAGTAAAGGAACAGTTAGAAAGAAAAATAAAAGGATCCAAAAACTGTTGTGGTGTCAGTAATTTTATATGTCCTTCTACTCCTTCCTACTATACTTTTTTTCAATGTCCTTTGTTTGTTTTTTCATTCTTTTGTGACCTGTTTCTCTTGCAGGTCCCTTGTCGGCTACCACGCATTGATTTTATATATTCTGACACAAACAGCGTTTGCGCTCAGCATATATGGATACCTTTGCTGATAGCAGCTGTGGTGATTTTCTGATTTCAGCACTGCAGTTAAAATCCTATTTTGGTGTACGTGGATAGCGCCGTGTATACCCATCATTAAATTCAGTGGGTGGTTGTTTGGGCGGTTAATGATGAAAATCCAAAAACTGTTGTTGTCAGTCATTTTATATGTCCTTCTACTCCTTCCTACTATACTTTTTTTCAATGTCCTTTGTTTGTTTTTTCATTCTTTTGTGACCTGTTTCTCTTGCAGGTCCCTCGTCAGCTACCACGCATTGATTTTATATATTCTGACACAAACAGCGTTTGCGCTCAGCATATATGGATACCTTTGCTGATAGCAGCTGTGGTGATTTTCTGATTTCAGCACTGCAGTTAAAATCCTATTTTGGTATACGTGGATAGCGCCGTGTATACCCATCATTAAATTCAGTGGGTGGTTGTTTGGGCGGTTAATGATGAAAATCCAAAAACTGTTGTTGTCAGTCATTTTATATGTCCTTCTACTCCTTCCTACTATACTTTTTTTCAATGTCCTTTGTTTGTTTTTTCATTCTTTTGTGACCTGTTTCTCTTGCAGGTCCCTCGTCGGCTACCACGCATTGATTTTATATATTCTGACACAAACAGCGTTTGCGCTCAGCATATATGGATACCTTTGCTGATAGCAGCTGTGGTGATTTTCTGATTTCAGCACTGCAGTTAAAATCCTATTTTGGTATACGTGGATAGTGTCGTGTATACCCATCATTAAATTCAGTGGGTGGTTGTTTGGGCGGTTAATGATGAGTAATACTACGCATTATTCCTGTGCTGATTTCTGATAGGTTCTCTTTTTTTCCGTTCAGCCCACAGGCTGCATGAAAAAAAAAAAAACCTATATGCCAAACAAGGACCAGCAATGTACTGGTACGTTGCTGGACTTTGAGTGGTTATACCAGGATGATGCCTGCAGATTTAGGCATCATCTTGGTATCGTTTTTTACAGCCAGCGGTCGGCTTACATGTAAAAGCAATTCTAGCAGGTAATTGGCCGCTAGACTGCTTTTACATGCAGTGGGAGGGGCCTCCCCCCCCCCCACCGCCGCCTTCCGCAGCCTTCCATGGTTTTTCTCTGGCTCTCCTGTCCCACCGGTTAACCCGAGAGTGCAGCCGGTGGTTCAATTATCTAACCATAGAGCTAATTGGAGATGAGAATGGCTCCAATCATCTCTATGGCCTAAGATGCCGGAGGCTACGAGCATTTTATGACTTCTGTTTCGCCAGAAATAAACAGGGCCATTGGGAAATTGGGAAAGTATTTTATCACACCAATTTTGGTGTGGTCAGATGCGTTAAGGTCAGAGGAGAGATCTAGAGTCTAAAAGACCCCAATTTTTTTTAAAAAGAGTACCTGTCACTACAGATTGCTATCATAGGGGATATTTAAATTCACTATGATAACAATAAAAATGATTTAAAAAAAAAAAAAATTAAAGGAAAGGTGTCAAAATAACATAAAAAAGCAAAAGAAAAAAAAAAAAAAAAAAAAAAAAATTGAGCCCCCCCCCTTACCCCCGGTGCTTGCGCGCAATGGCGCACGCAAGCGGTGGTCTAGTGTCATATGTAAACCACAATTGCAGCATGCATGTGAGGTATCGCCGCGATCGCCAGATCGAGTGCAGTAATTCTTGCAGTAGACCTCCTCTGTAAGTCTAAAGTGGTAACCTGTAGAGACTTTTAAAGGTTTTCAAAAATGTACATACGTTTTTGTCGCTGCGCAGGCATGCGCAATTTTTAAAGCATGTCATGTTAGGTGTCTATGAACTCGGCATAAGATCATCTTTTAAATTTTACCAAAAAAATTGGAATTATATAGTGTATTTGTGCAATAAATTAAAAAAAAATGTATTTTTTTCGCAAAAATTGCGTTTGGAAAATCTGTGCGCAAATACCGTGTGACAAAAAAATTTGCAACATCCACCATTTTATTCTATAGGGCCTCTGCTTTAAAAAAATATATAATGTTTGGGGGTTCAAAGTAATTTTCTAGTAAAAAAAAAATATTTTTTCATGTAAACAAAAAGGCACAGAAAAGGCTTGGTTTTCAAGTGGTTAGAAGAGTGGGTGATGTGTGGATAAGATTGAGTATAAAATGCCGGAACTGTTCAAACACCCCCCTAATGACCCCTTTTTGAAAAGTAGACACCCAAAGCTTTTTTCTGAGAGGCATGGTGAGTCCATGGAGTATTTTATATTTTGCCACAAGTTTCGGGAAAATTATTATTTTTTTTTTTTTTGTTGTTTTTTTACAGAAAGTTGTCACTAAATGATATATTGCTCATGCATGCCATGGGAATATGTGAAATGACACCCCAAAATACATTCTTTTGCTTCTCCTGAGTACAGGGATACCACATGTGTGAGACTTTTTGGGAGCCTAGCTGTGTACGCGCCCCCGAAAACCAATCCACATCTTCAGGTTTTCTAATGGCGTAAATTGCTGATTTTACCCCTGACTACCTGTCACAGTTTCAGAGGCCCTGAAATTTCAAGATGGCACAAAACCCCCCCAAATGACCCCATTTTGCAAAGTAGACACTCCAAGCTACTGGCTGAGAAGTATGGTGAGTCCATGGAATAGTTTATATTTTGCCACAAGTTTCGAGGAAAAAAATTTTTTTTATTTTTTTTTATTTTTTTACACAAAGTTGTCAGTAAATGATATATTGCTCACACAGGCCATGGGTATATGTGAAATGACACCCCAAAATACATTCTGCTGCTTCTCCTGAGTACAATGATACCCCATGTGTGAGACTTTTTGCCAGTCTAGCCGCGTACAGGACCCGGAAAACCAATGCGCACCTTTAGGCTTTCTAAGGGCGTAAATTGTTGATCTCACTCCTTACTACCTATCACAGTTTTGAAGTCCATAAAAAGCCAAGATTGCACAAACCCCCCCCCAAATGACCCCATTTTGCAAAGTAGACACTCCAATCTATTTGCTGAGAGGCATGGTGAGTATTTTGCAGCTCTAATTTTTTTTGGAAAATGAAGAAAAAACAGGAAAATGCATTTTTTTTCCTCTTTTTTCAATTTCCAAAACTTTGTGACAAAAAGTGAGATCTGCAAAACACTCAACATGCCTCTCTGCAAATAGCTCAGGGTGTCTACTTTCCGAAAAGGGGTCATTTGGGGGGGGGTTGTGCTGTCTTGGCATTTCATGGCCTCCAAAACTGTGATAGGTAGTCAGGAGTGAAATCAACAATTTACGCCCTTGGAAAGCCTGAAGGCGATGATTGGTTTTCGGGGTCCTGTACTCGGCTAGACTGCAAAAAAGTCTCACACATGGGGTATCCCTATACTCAGGAGAAGCAGCAGAATGTATTTTGGGGTGTCAGTTCACATATACCCATGGCATGTGTGAGCAATATATCATTTACTGACAACTTTGTGTAAAAAAAAAAAAAAAATATATATATATATATATTTCCCGGAACTTGTGGCAAAATATAAAATATTCCATGGACTCACCATGCCTCTCAGCAAATAGCTTGGGGTGTCTACTTTCCAAAATGGGGTCATTTGGGGGGGTTTTGTGCTATCTTGGAATTTTAGGGCCTCCGAAACTGTGATAGGTAGTCAGGAGTGAAATCAACAATTTACGCCCTTGGAAAGCCTGAAAGTGGGGACTGGTTTTCGGGGACCTGTACTCGGCTAGACTGCAAAAAAGTCTCACACATGGGGTATCCCTGTACTCAGGAGAAGCAGCAGAATGTATTTTGGGGTGTCATTTCACATATACCCATGGCATGTGTGAGCAATATTTCATTTACTGACAACTTTGTGAAAAAAAAAAAATAAATATATATATATATATATTTCCCGGAACTTGTGGCAAAATATAAAATATTCCATGGACTCACCATGCCTCTCAGCAAATAGCTTGGGGTGTCTACTTTCCAAAATGGGGTCATTTGGGGGGGTTTTGTGCTATCTTGGAATTTTAGGGCCTCCGAAACTGTGATAGGTAGTCAGGAGTGAAATCAACAATTTACGCCCTTGGAAAGCCTGAAAGCGGGGACTGGTTTTCGGGGACCTGTACTCGGCTAGACTGCAAAAAAGTCTCACACATGGGGTATCCCTGTACTCAGGAGAAGCAGCAGAATGTATTTTGGGGTGTCATTTCACATATACCCATGGCATGTGTGAGCAATATTTCATTTACTGACAACTTTGTGAAAAAAAAAATATATATATATATGTATTTCCCGGAACTTGTGGCAGAATATAAAATATTCCATGGACTCACCATGCCTCTCAGCAAATAGCTTGGGGTGTCTACTTTCCAAAATGGGGTCATTTGGGGGGGGTTTGTGCTATCTTGGAATTTTAGGGCCTCCGAAACTGTGACAGGTAGTGCAGAGGTGACATGCACAATTTACGCCATTAGAAAACCTGGGAGTGTTGATTGGTTTTCGCGGTCCTGTACACAGCTAGGCTCCCAAAAAGTCTCACACATGGGGCATCCCCATACTCAGGAGAAGTGGCAGAATGTATTTTGGGGTGTAATTCCACATATACCCATGTCATGTGTGAGAATTTTATCTTTTAGTGACAACGTTGTGTAAAAAAAAAAAATAAAAAAAAAAAATAGTAATATTCCCAAAACTTGTGGTAAAATATAAAATATTCCATGGACTCACCATGCCTCTTAGCAAACAGCTTGGGGTGTCTACTTTCCAAAATGGGGTCATTTGGGGGGGTTTTGTGGTATCTTGACATTTCAGGGCCTCCTAAACCGTTAGAGGTAGTGAGAAAATGCAATGAAAAATGTACGCCCTTTGAAATTCTGATGGTGGGGATTTGTTTTTGTGGTCCCGTACACAGCTAGGCTCCCAAAAAGTCCCACATATGTGGTATCCCTGTACTCAGGAGAAGCAGCAGAATATATTTTGGGGTGTAATTACACATATACCCATGGCATGTGTGAGCAATATATCATTTCAATGACAACTTTGTGTAAAAAAAAAAAAAAAAAAATTTTTAGTCATTTTTCAAACACCTGTGACAAAAAAATGAAATATTCAATGAGCTCAACATGCCTCTCAGAACATTCCTTAGGATGTCTACTTTCCAAAAAGTGGTAGTTTGGGGGGGTTTTGTACTGCCCTGCCATTTTAGCACTTCATGAAATGAGATAGGCAGTCAAAAATTAAAGCTGCGTAAATTTCTGTATTTACACCATAGTTTGTAGACGCTATAACTTTTGCGCAAACCAATAAAAATACGCTCATTGAATTTTTTTTTGTCAAAGACATGTAGCTAAATATATTTTGGCCAAAAAAAAATACATAAATTGAGTATATTGGATATTTTTTAAAAGACAAAGTTGAAAATGTCATTTTTTTGCAAAATTTTCGCTCTTTTTTTATTAATATCGCAAAAAATAAAAAGCGCAGAGGTGATCAAATACCACCAAAAGAAAGCTCTGTTTGTGGGAAAAAAAGGACGTAAATTTCGTTTGGGTACCACATTGCATGACCGCACAATTGTCAGTTAAAGTCACGCAGTGCCGAGTCGTAAAATACCCCCTGGTCGGAATGGGGGTAAAATCTTCCGGGGCTTAAGTGGTTAAGTATTAAGATGAGTATACAGGAGAGGAATAGGCTAGAAAATGAATTTCCTTTTGTATGGAGAAGAGAAGAGTTGAAATATCTAGGAATTAAACTATGGCCGTACCCAGAAAAGCTTTATAAGATACATTTTTTGCCCTTATGAAGTTAAAACAGAAATAAATAGATTAACACCAAGAGCTATATCATGGATGGGAAGAGTTAATATCATAAAGATGGTAATTTTACCTAAAATATCATATAAATTCCAGATGATACCAATACGGATCCCACAGGTTTTTTTTTAAAACATTAAAAGCACTAATAACCAAGTTTGTATGGAAAAATAAAAAACCAAGGATTAAATACACAATATTGAGCAAGAGTAAGGGAGAGGGGGGATTAGCACTTCCAGACTTAAAAAAATATTATCAGGCATCAATTCTTACACGGGTGTTGGAATGGGGAAAAAAAGAGAGTGAGAAAAACTGGGTAAAAATTGAAAACATAATGAGTGACACAGATTTGGGTAAAATGATTTGGATTCCATCAAAATTTAGAAAATTAAATAGTAATACACACGGCATTACACGACAGGCACTGAAAATTTGGGATATGATACACGCCAGAGAGAAATGGAAATACAACTCACCATTAAAGAGGTTGTAAACTCTTTTAAAATTTTTTTTTTTTTTTTTACATCCTGCAAGAGAAACACATAATGAGCTAGTATGCACCGCATACTAGCTCATTATGAAATACTTACCTTAGAACGAGCCCCCGCCGTGCCGCTCACTTACCTGTATGACGAGCGACATGTTCAGTCGCCCGTCTTCCGGGATCGCGGCATCCGGCCATCTGATTGGCCGGAGCCGCGGGAGCCGACGGTCACGGCACGGGGCTCTGAAGGAACGGCACGATCATCCGTTCCTTCAGAGCGCATGCGCCAGTGACGTCACTGGCTGCTTTAAAAGGTAAATATCTCCTAAACGGTACATGTTTAGGAGATATTTACAGTACCTATAGGTAAGCCTTAATATAGGCTTACCTATAGGTACAACTTCCCGAGGAGGGTTTACTTCCTCTTTAATACCACTTCAGGATACAAATTTTTTTGCACCAGGGGAGGGTAAGGAATATGGAAAATGGATGGGAGAAGGAGACGTTAGGTTGAAGGATATTATGAAACAGGGAAAAATTGCCAGGTTTGCAGAATTGAAAAAGGGGAGGGACTGGAACCTCACCGAATGGAGGTACGGCCAGTTGAAACATTTTGTTAATTCTCTCCCCCAGCCGATCAGAGAAATAAATGATTTACTGCCATTTGAACGGATATGTACATCTAAGAAAATACGAAATAGTATTTCAAATGTGTATAAAATTCTCAATGAAGGAGAGGAGCTGGCAATGCCTCCATTCATGGAAAAATGGAAAAAAGGACTTGGGTGCCCATGGTGAAAGCTTCCAATGGGAAAAAAGTTTGAAATTGGTTCACTGCTCCGCAATAGATATGAGCATGGCAGAAACCAATTATAAGCTGCTCTCCCGATGGTACAATACCCCAGATAAAGTGGGGAAGTTCCAAGGGGAGAACTCAAAATATTGCTGGAGGGGATGTCAAGAAATGGGTACAATAGCCCATATCTGGTGGGAATGCCCAAAAATCAGAAAATATTGGCAGGAAGTACTAGTCGGAATCAAAGAAATTACCAACATAGACATTAAAGAAGATCCATGGGTGTGCTTATTTCACGGGACTAAAGTGTCGATAATACAATATAAAAAATCCTTGATCCCCCACTTGTTAAACTCAGCAAAAAGTTTAATTCCCCTATATTGGAAAGAGAAGGAACCTCCATCATACAAAGAGTGGCTTTTGTGTGTAGAGAAAACGAGAAAGTTAGAATTGTTAAGAGTGTGGGGAGACGAACAATATGAGAATAGGATAGAGATCTGGGAGAAATGGCAAAATTTCAAAGAAAAAAGGGATTGTCTTTAGATGCAAGAAAGAGAGGGGGGTAGGTACGGGGAAAATAGGGGGGAAGGGAATGGGGAGTTTATTGGGAAAAAGGTTTTTCTTGTGAAAACGAAAAGGATTTGTATTGTATTTTTACCTTTGTATTTGAAAATTTTCAATAAAGTAATATAAAAAAAAAAAAAAAAAAAAACAATGAAGGATTCTGACATTAATGCAGGGAAAGTCTACAGCAAAATGGCGGCCTCCAGGTTATGCCTGCAGGGACAGCAGCCAGTGCTTTTTCCTGCCTAGTGTCCAACTCCTGTAGGGAGCAGCATAACCAAATGGTCAAGAAGATATGAAGCTGCGGCTGTTGATGGACAATAGAGAAAGAACTGATTTCTATATTCAGTCATTGTTGCTTTACACAACTTGCTTCACGGTTTTGATTGACCATGCCTTTTGGTTTCTAACCTTCTGTATATGTTCACTGCATGTAAAGCATTATACAAATAAAAATATTATGAAAAACGCCACTTTGGTAATAGTTCTATACATATATGGCAAAGCAAACTGTCCGTTACACTCAGAGGAAAGCAAAAATAAAACATGATTGCTGCATTATCTTTTGAGGCCTGAGTGACTGAGTCTTCTTTTCCAGTTATTACATATCCTGGGCCTAAAAAATATAAAACAGTGTTGCACAGAATAAAAATCTTCTTGGATAAGAATGTGTATACGATGTATATATAAAACATAATATAAAAATATGTGTATATGATGAACAGGTCCCTCTCAAAAAAATTTGCATAATGTGATAAAGTTCATTATTTTCTGTAATGTACTGATAAACATTAGACTTTCATATATTTTAGATTCATTACACACAACTGAAGTAGTGCAAGCCTTTTATTGTTTTAATATTAAATGATTTTGGCATACAGCTCATGAAAACCCTAAATTCCTATCTCAAAAAATTAGCATATTTCATCCGACCAATAAAAGAAAAGTGTTTTTAATACAAAAAAAGTCAACCTTCAAAAAATGATGTTCAGTTATGCACTCAATACTTGATCGGGAATCCTTTTGCAGAAATGACTGCTTCAATGCGGCGTGGCATGGAGGCAATCAGCCTGTGTCACTGCTGAGGTGTTATGGAGGCCCAGGATGCTTCGATAGCGGCCTTGAGCTCATCCAGAGTGTTGGGTCTTGCGTCTCTCAACTTTCTCTTCACAACATCCCACATATTTTCTATGGGGTTCAGGTCAGGAGAGTTGGCAGGCCAATTGAGCACAGTAATACCATGGTCAGTAAACCATTTACCAGTGGTTTTGGCACTGTGAGCAGGTGCCAGGTCGTGCTGAAAAATTAAATCTTCATCTCCATAAAGCTTTTCAGCAGATGGAAGCATGAAGTGCTCCAAAATCTCCTGATAGCTAGCTGCATTGACCCTGCCCTTGATAAAACACAGTGGATCAACACCAGCAGCTGACATGGCACCCCAGACCATCACTGACTGTGGGTACTTGACACTGGACTTCAGGCATTTTGGCATTTCCCTCTCCCCAGTCTTCCTCCAGACTCTGGCACCTTGATTTCCGAATGACATGCAAAATTTGCTTTCATCTGAAAAAAGTACTTTGGACCACTGAGCAACAGTCCAGTGCTGCTTCTCTGTAGCCCAGGTCAGGCGCTTCTGCCGCTGTTTCTGGTTCAAAAGTGGCTTGACCTGGGGAATGCGGCACCTGTAGCCCATTTCCTGCACACGCCTGTACATGGTGGCTCTAGATGTTTCTACTCCAGACTCAGTCCACTGCTTCCGCAGGTCCCCCAAGGTCTGGAATCGGTCCTTCTCCACAATCTTCCTCAGGGTCCAGTCACCTCTTCTCGTTGTGCGTTTTCTGCCACACCTTTTCCTTCCCACAGACTTCCCACTGAGGTGCCTTGATACAGCACTCTGGGAACAGCCTATTCGTTCAGAAATTTCTTTCTGTGTCTTATCCTCTTGCTTGAGGGTGTCAATGATGGCCTTCTGGACAGCAGTCAGGTCGGCAGTCTTACCCATGATTGCGGTTTTGAGTAATGAACCAGGCTGGGAGTTTTTAAAAGCCTCAGGAATCTTTTGCAGGTGTTTAGAGTTAATTAGTTGATTCAGATGATTAGTCAATAGCTCGTTTAGAGAACCTTTTCATGATATGCTAATTTTTTGAGATAGGAATTTTGGTTTTTCATGAGCTGTATGCCAAAATCATCAATATTAAAACAATAAAAGCCTTGCACTACTTCAGTTGTGTGTAATGAATCTAAAATATATGAAAGTCTAATGTTTATCAGTACATTACAGAAAATAATGAACTTTATCACAATATGCTAATTTTTTGAGAGGGACCTGTATATAAAAATATATCGATTATGTGCTCCTTCAATAAATAAACAAATATATCTATTGTTCAAAAAGGTGAATCCCTAATAATCCTCGTCGGTGTTACACCATATTCTATATAAATAATGATCAATATAAAATAAGTAAAGTGACTGGTGAATAATTTAGTATAATAAACACACACTATTTTCTCAATGAAGTTGCATGACTCCTCATTTTTCTATTTTTTGACACTTATTTATCTTTATTTTTGAATTAATTTATGCTGGACAGTATTTTGATTCCTTATCACTGTGATTTACAAATTGGGAATACGTTTTATATTACACATGATTTGCACTACCCACTTTTATGAGGACTCATGCAACTTCATTGAGAAAATAGTGTGTGTTTTTTATTATACTAAATTATTAACCAGTCACTTTACTTATTTTTTTTTTCAAATATAGACTTTATTCAGGAATTTCAATGATTCATACATTAACATTCTGAGTGAAATTTACATCTCTAATTTAATAGTTAATCTAGCATTCATCTTAAGTTTTTCACATCCTATATTCCTTCTCTTTTTTCCCCCCCTCTTCCCCCCTCCCCTTTCCCTCCCTCCCTCAGCCCACAAACAAAAACACAAAAAAAAAAAAAAAAAACACTTTATTTTATATTGATCATTATTTATATAGAATATGGCGCAACACCGACGAGGATTATTAGGGATTCACCTTTTTGAACAATAGATATATTTGTTTATTTATTGAAGGAGCACATAATATATATATTTTTATATACATCATATACACATATTTTTATATCATTTTTTATATATACATCATATACACATTCTTATCCAAGAAGATTTTTGTTCTGCGCAGTGAAGTGTTTGCGGCATTTTAAAAATCTGGTATTAGAAGGTAGCTCGCAGGAACTCTTTATCTTTTTAGAATACATATCCTGGGCCTGCGTCATCTTTTTTTTGTACAGAAACATTGAAAGTCTGCTAGGCAACTTCAAGCTAGGTTTATTGTACCTATCCTAAAACACAATATCTAAGGCACTGCCGTCTCTGACTGCTAGTCTCAGATGATCTGTGGTGGAGATTTGGCGATATCTACTTATTCTGACAGTCTTTTGATGGAAGGCAATCTGTACCAGAAGACTGGCAGTGCTTCTGTTTAATCCATTTTGTGGATCTGTGATTTCTGCACCTCTACTATTGCTTCTTGACTATTCCCCCACCAATTCCCAGATCAACCGTTATCAGAAGGGGCAAGCCTTACAAAGCCCTGCTCCCTTAACATGGATACCGCTACAGAGAGAAACAGTGCAAAAGAGGAATAGTAAAATCTAATAAATATATAAGTGATATATGTACCTTCAACATTTGGAACAGGGTCAGGGCCAGTCTTCTCAAAGTTTATTACAACTCCACTCTGAACCTTCTGAGCAAGAGATTCCAAACATTGGTTCAACATCCTCTGTGTCCTGACACAGTATGAACGACCTGGAAAATACAACTTGGTGAAAAAAAAAAAAAAAAGAAAGTTCTACTTCTACATTCACCCTGCATGATCTACAGCAGAAGTGTTCAACTTTTTGATTTGCTAACCGATCGCAGGCCATAATGAAATGAAATGGCTTAGAATTTCGAATTTGTTTTGAATAGTAAGAAGATTTTCCTACTGCAGCCACTTAATCCAGGCAGGAGGGAGGGGAGGAGAAGCTGTCTTTCAGCAGTTGCAGGAGAAAATCTTCATTATGCTATTCAAAACAAAATTCTGAGCCATTTAATGTCCATAGCATGTATGTGACCCAGGGTAGCCGCCGTGCACGGTGATGTCACAATCATAGTGACGTGGAATCTGACATGTTTCGCCCAATCAGATTGGGCTTCTTCAGGGATGGTTGGAGCCAGTGTAGGAGGGCTTTTTCGAATCCCTAGAACTGACAGTACCAGCTTTTATCACAGGGTATCAACCTCACCATAGTCCCCATGTACTTTCACAAACAGAAATCTGCACTGCATGTGCGGCCAATACAAAACAGATAGCCAGAGCGAACTGCCACAGATTAAGAGGAAAAAAAACGTATAGAAAGGGGCAAAACGTGTCAGATTCAATCATTCAACATCCCTACAACTGTGAAGTCACCCCACATGGTGGCTGTCTTGGGTCACATACATGCTATGGACATCCATACAGCTCAAGTTTTTCGAAGTCTGTACTTAGCTCCTCTCGACAAGAAGATCCTGTGAGGCATGGTCCCACATATAGCTTCCTTTTTAGGCCTCTGTTTGCCCTAATTCTGCAGTCAATGTTCTTTGCTGAGTTATGGGATCACACCTCTGTATTGAGTGGTGAGTCGGCGGTAGATATTTGGCTGGCTGGACTATTTTAGATCAACCACTTGGTTTATACTAAGAGTATTGGCCGATTTTGTAGTTATTTTTGTGATTAACAGAAGACAAGGTGGCAGCCTTATAAATCTGGCAACAAAGCAATGTCCAGGAAACTCCTACAGACCTGGTGGAGTGAGCATACTGTATTTTAGTGCAGGAGGTCCCTTAGCCTTCAGGTTGTAAGCTCTTGAGATGTGTGGTCTACTACATCTAGCAATGGTGGATCTTGAAACAGAATTTCCCTTGCGAAGGCCTGAGGGAAGAACAAACAGGGAGTCCATCTCCATGACAGCAGCTATAGCTTTTAGGTACACTCTGATGGCTCTTTCCACATCCAGACAGTGAAAAAACAATCTCCTCTGGGTGTATAAGGGCAGGGCACAAAGGAAGGAAGGATTATGTCTTTGAGGTGGAGGGCTGACATCACCTTGGGAAGAAAGGAGGGTTTTGGGTACTAGACTACTTCATGCTTGTGAAGAATGACACCCTTACAAGAGAACCACTTGCTCAGAGACATGTCTGACAGACGTTATAGCCACCAAGAAGACAACCCTGTAGTAGAGTGCCTCCAATGGGAGTTTCCTGATTGGTTTAAAGGGTAGTTTCTGCAGACCAGAGAAGCAAACTGATGTCCCAAGTTAGCACAGGGGGCTGTGAGGGTCAGCTGATCCTAGAAACACCTTGAATAAAGGTTTTTACAAGGTAAACCAAAGCCAGAGAGTTTTGGGAAAGAATTAACAAGGCTGAAACGTGTCCCTTATGAGTACTCAAGGCCAACTCACTATTGTAAAAAGGCACAGCGAGAGAAAGCGGCTTTCCTTGCTTTCAGCAATGCGGGAATGACAGAATGAGAGATCCCTGTTCCTCAAGACCTGGGTTTCCACAGTCATGTGACTGAGAAGCAGAATGAAACAGGGGTTCATGAAAAAGCAGGCCTGACCTGTTTGAACAAAGCCAGGGGTCTCCTAGTAGTCCAAATATGTCTGTATACCAGGTTCTTCAAGGCCAATTTGTTGTAATGAAAATCATTTTTTTCTCTTGCTCTATTCTGCATAGCAGTCAAGGCAGAATTTTCACTGGAGAAAAGAGATAAGTTAGCCTGAACTGAATCCAGGGGATGATCAAGACTTTTCAATGCCAGTGCTAGAGGATCTTTGGTCTTGGTCAAAAACAGAGGATGTGAAGAGCCGAGATCGTTGGAGAGTGTTTCTCCATAATGCTATAATAAGGTTTGCACAACTGCTGGTACCCCCCCCCCCCCCCAGTGACTCATGTAGGCCACAGCATTGGCATTGTCGGATGGCACCCTGATCAGGTGTCCCTGAAGAGGAGGGGTTCCATGGGCAGAGCAATTTTTATTATTCTGAGCGACAAAACGATGGGGAGCTTGGCTTCTTTGGGTGACCATCTTCCCTGAACTGTGAAAGATTGGAATACGGTTATCACCTTTCCCTGGTATGGTAGAAACTACTTGATTGGAAACCCACCAAGCTAGGGAGTTCCCTGCTTGGTTAGAAAGAAGAGAAAGAAGCATATGGAAGTAAAAAAAAAAAAAAAAAAAGTGTCTTTTCTATGTCAACAAGATGTTGTGTTGGATAGGCTTTGAATAAAATTAGGCAAATGGAACAGCCCCAAAATCTTGGCCACCATATGGACCAGCTCTCTCACGGAGATTCTCGCATGAAGGTCTCTGACCTTAAGACCAAGCATGAGATCTGAGAGAGACTAGTTTGTTTTCTGGAACAAAAGACTTGGGCTGTGTCTAGAATGTGGCTCAAGTATTACAGGTGAAGGGAAGGTTGAAGAGTGGATTTTTGAAAGTTGATTACCCAATCAAAAGCCTGAAGTATCTGAATAGTTTGTGCGCACATGACTTTTTTAGTTGCAATGTTATTTTTGCATATTGTATTACATGTTACACATTCATATTCTTTGTAGGGCAGCACATATATTAAAATAGTTTGTGATCACTGATCACTTTTTTGCTTGCAGCTTTGTTTAAACAGTAGCTAGTGCATGTAATTTTATATGGTTTCTGTGAACGTTTGCAGATAGTTGGAAAGGAGTTCTTCAGAGGAAGGTCATCTAGAGACACTGTGACCTCAATGCCCTGAGTTTTTAAGACAGCAAAGAAAAAATGCAAGCTCCTTTGTGAAGACTATATTGCAATGTCATTTGGACTATCTTCTGTTCTCAAACTGAAGAGTTTGTCTGCCCCCCAATACGATGATAACTGACCTAACTGATTCCATTGAAAACTTTGGAACTTGAAGGTACTTGTTTGCAGATTTTAGGTGCAGTCTAGCACAAATACCCCTGTTGGGTATTGGTACAATTAACAGGTTTGAACAGAATCCTTGGAGCCTGCTCTCCAAAAGGTACTGGAATGACCACTCCCTAAAACATAAGGTGGTTTGGGGCTTTCTGCAAATCTGACTGTCCTTGGGCAGTTTTTGGTAGATTTGAGAGAGAAGGCTTAGAAGTTGAAGTCTGGGTGGAGCGTTAAGGTGCTCTTTGTTTTGAGGCGGTATCAGCCCCCAAGAAGGGGGATTTTGGGCCTTCCACTGTGGAAGAATCTTTCTTCCTGTGACAACACTGAAGAATTTGTCAAGGGCCTCACCAAAGAGATTTCCTTCTTTCAAAGAGCATAGGTGTGAGGTGTCTTTTTACAGACAGATACAGCTGCCCAGACTTTTAGCTACAAGATTTCCCACATATGGGCAAAAAACGGAATTTTTTAAAATCTTACTGTAAAATTCCTTTCTCTGAGTCCTCCGACAGTCGCCACCACCTCTAAGTCATCACTATTGGGTATTGACTTCCGCTCCGTGGGAGTAGCTAGGCCCAAGACTTAGTAAAAAAAAAACAAAGCATTTAGCATAGACACACCCATGGGGGCTGTCCCACTGGTCAATACCTCCCTGCAGTGATCCCCCCTCAGTTTGGTAGAATAGCTGTTGGTGTACAAGTAAAAACCCCACAAGAGGGGCGGGGGCGGCGACTGTCGGAGGACTCAGAGAAAGGAATTTTACGGTAAGATTTTACAAAAATTCAGTTTTCTCTTACGTCCTCCGACAGTCGCCGCCACCTCTAAGTCATCACTATTGGGATGTCCCAAAGCAGTGTAGACATGAGGGGTGGGAGACGCAACCACAGAAAAGGCAACACAGTACCCACATCAGAGAAAGGAACCTTACACGCACAGTAAGAGAACCGTCTGGCCAATAGAAAAGGCTAAACAGGAGCAACGACCCAGGAAAACAAATAACCCAGCCTGTTCAATGGTCTGTCTGATCCATTTGGCAATGGTAGTCGCAGACGCGGCCATGCCCTTCCGAGGTCCCTCAGGAAGGACAAAGAGGGAATCCGATTTCGGAAATGATTCTGTGGACGAAAGGTAAACCCTGATCGCCCTGACAACATCCAAGGAATGCAATGCAACCTCCTTTGGATGCTTAGCCTTTGCACAGAGCGAAGGCAAAACAATGTCCTCATTGAGGTGAAAATCAGAGACCACCTAAGGGAGAAAAGACGAATGAGGTTGCAAGACCACCTTATCCTTGTGAACCACCAAATAAGGAGAGCTGCAAGACAACGCCGCCAATTCTGACACCCTGCGAGCCGAAGTGATCGCCACTAAAAAGGCAACCTTTTTAGACAGCAGAGGTAACGATACCTCCCGGATGTTTTCAAAGGGAGAACGTTGTAATACGGACAGAACCAAGTTCAAGTACCATTGAGGCAAAGGCTCCCTCCGGGGAGGAGCCAAATGTCGCACACCTTGAATGAAGGTGCGAATGAAGGAATGAGACGCCACAGGGCGTTGAAAAAAGAACAGCCAGTGCAGATACCTGGCCCTTTATCGTGGCCAGCGCCAGGCGCTGGTCCACACCAGTCTGGAGGGAAGCCAACACTCTCGATACCGAGTACGAGCGAGGAGAGAACCCCCTGGACTCAATCCAGGCGAAATAGGCTTTCCAGGTACGATAATATATTTTACCAGCTGAAGCTTTCCTAGCCTTGATCAGGGTAGGAATGACCTCTGGGGAGAGACCCCCGTCTCTCAGGACCTGGCTTTCAACAGCCAGGCCGTTAAAGCCAGCAACTCTAATGCCCCATACACACATGCAGATTATCTGCAGACTTTTGTCTGAAGACTTACCAAAACCATATAATATGAGGTCAAACCTAAACACTTTCAATTTGTATGCAATCCGGCAGGCCCTTGCACTACATAGAAAAGGTAAGTCTGCAGATAATCTGCACGTGTGTATGGGGCATTAAGCAGGATGGAAGATCGGCCCCTGAGACAGTAGATCTTCCCGCATTGGCAGCCGCCAAGGAGGCGCTACTGCCAGGTGAACAACGTCGGCATACCAGGATCGGCACGGCCAGTCCGGCGCCACCAGAATCACCAAGTTCGGTTCCGAGGCTAACCCGCGAAGGAACCTGGATAACAACTGAATCGAGGGAAAGGCATACATCAGACGATACTGCTGCCAAGGGGCCACCAACGCATACGAGGCGTCCGCCCACGGATCGCGCGTTCTTGCCACGAACCTTTCCACCTTGTGATTTAGCCGAGACGCGAACAGATCCACGTCTGGGGATCCCCACTTCTCGCACAGCATTTGGAAGACCTCCGGGTGCTGGGACCATTCCCCCTGGTCCAGGGTCTGGCGGCTCAGATAGTCGGCCTGCCAATTCTCCACACCCGGAATGTGAACTGCTGAAATTGCCGGGACATGAGTCTCGGTCCAAGACAGAATGTCGGTCACCTCCAGGGCCGCCCGGGCACTCCTGGTGCCCCCTTGGTGGTTGATGTAAGCCACCGTGGTCGCATTGTCTGTCTGTACCCGAACACGATGGCCCCGAAACCGATCCGACCACTGGAATACACAGAGCTTGATCACTCTTAATTCCAATATGTTGATCGGAAGGGAGGATTCCTCCCCCGACCAAGTGCCCTGGGCAGACAGGTTGCCCAGGACTCCACCCCAGCCAGACAGGCTGGCATCCGTGGTAATCACCGTCCACAATAACGGACAGAAGGATTTTCCTTCTGACACAGCCGACTGGAGCCACCACAGAAGATCCATTCTATTCCGGCGACTCAATGAGACACTCAGATCCAAGGACTGAAGCAGTCTGTCCCACCTGGCCAGAATCTCGGCTTGAAGAGACCGTGTGTGAAACTGAGCAAAGGGTATCGCCTCGAAGGCCGATACCATTAACCCTAGGGACCGCATGCATCCTGAGTGATGAGGATGGCTTGTCCCTGAGGGACCTGATCTCGTCCTGTAAGATCCGGAGCTTATCCTCCGGCAAGAACACATTCGCCTGAGCAGAGTCTAGGATCATTCCCAGATAGGGAAGACGATCCGAAGGAGACAAGGTCGACTTCTCTATATTGATGGTCCATCCGAACTCCTGGAGCGTCTGTACCGTGGTGGTCAGATCGCGCAGCAGGTCCTGGCTGACACTCGATCTTAAGAGGAGATTGTCCAGATATCCCAAGACCGCAATGCCCTGTGCCCTCAGCAGGCCCAGAACAGGAGCCAGCACTTTGGTAAAGACCCTTGGAGCCGAAGCTAGACCGAAAGGTAACGCCACAAACTGATAGTGGTCCTCCGCTATAGCAAACCGAAGGTACCTCTGGTGACCCTCGAAAATGGGGATGTGTAGGTACGCATCCTTCAGGTCGATAGAGGCCAGGAACTCCCCTGGACTCAGGGAGGCCACCACCGATCGGAGAGATTCCATACGGAACTTTCGAACGTGCACGAAGCGGGTCAGCGCTTTCAGGTCCAGAATAGGACGCACCTTGCCCTCCTTCCTGGGCACAGTGAACAGATTGGAATAAAACCCCCGAAACCTGTCCCGATGAGGCACCGGGACAATAACCCCCTGGGCAAGGAGGTCCTGCACCGCTTGACGCAGGTCCTGCAGGCGCCCTGGGGTCAAATGAAGATTTGAGGGAAAGAACCTGTCCGCCGGCCGGGAAAGGAATTCAAACTTGTACCCTGATCTAATGATTTCCTGAACCCGCCTGTCCGGAATTCGGTGCAGCCAAGGTTGGAGGAAACCGCGCAAATGTCCCCCCACCCCTGAATTGGGTGAGGGCGCCACTTCAGGCAGAGGCGGATTGACCCGCCGGACCGGCATTGCCAGACTTCTGCTTGCCCGCCCATGGCTTCTTCTGGCTACCCTGGCCCTTGAAGGGCTTGCCCTTGGTTTGATTCCGAAAGGCATGAAAGGACCCTTGATTAGGTCGAGAGGCGGAACCCCGCTTGCCCCGAAAGGACTTGTTCTTCGGGTTCTGGGGCAGCATCGTGTTCTTGCCCCCCGTGACGCCTTTAACCAAGGTATCCAACGCCTTGCCAAAAAGGCGAGAATCTGCATAAGGAAAATCAGCAACCGTTTTCCGTGATGTCTGGTCAGCCGACTAGCTCTTCAGCCAGATCAATCGACGGTTAAGTACCGCAACACTGGATAGGCGTGCTACCAAAGGGGCCTCATTTAAGGCCGCATCGCACAAATACATGACTCCTTGGTGAATTTGGTCCACCATAGCCAGCGTGGCAGGCGGGGCAGAATCAGACGCGAGGTTGCGTCTAAGCACCTTAGTCCAATCAGCCACCGCCTGAGCCACCAGAACGGACGCGAAAATAGGTTTGAGCAAGGAACCCGCCACCGTGTAGGAATGGCGGGCTAGAGACTCCAACCTTCTGTCCATGGGATCCCGAAAAACCGGGGTCTCCTCAGTAGGAATCAAGGTTGCCTTGCTTACCATGGCCACAGTGTGATCCACCTGGGGAGGAACACACCATCGCGATTCCGTAGCCGGCGCAAATGGATAAAGCAGTTTAAACCGACTAGGCACCGTGAATGGACGTTTTAAATTGCACCACAGTTCATTCACAGTGTAATGAGACTCGGCGGGGCAGGGGAAAAACCTGCGCCGACTTGCGGGTCCTGTGCGTCCCAAAAGATGACACAATGCCCGGAGGACTGGGCTCATCTAAGTGCAGTGTTTCTTTCACCGAAGAAATCAACTCATCCATAGTCGCGCGTTCTTCACGCGACCCCAGGGGAGAATCATCAACCCCCTCCACCTCCGCCTCACCCTCAGACCCCAGTGGGTCCAGGGATGAGCGTGACCCTGAAAAGGGCACGCCAGCCACAGCAGCCACATCACCATCTGAATCAGACAGTCTAGGCCTTTTCCTAGCAGCACATTCAGCCATCAACACCTCCATCTTGGACACTAAAGATGCCACTACGGCGGCCAAATATAACAGGGTCCCAGGAGGACTGGGGTCCCCCACCAGGCCTGGAGGGAATTTGCTGTCCTGAGATTCAAAACAGTGCAATTAAAAGGTACTGGCCCTTTAGGATCGCTGCGGAGTGCGCAGCCCACCGCTATATATATATACATATATACACACAGTGACCAAAGACCCCCAAAAGGAGAAGAAACTGAGCCAGGAAGGACAAAACAGAGAGTAAAGCCCCGTACACACGTACTGATCGTCGGCCGAACGATCGGCCGTCTTTTGTCCAGGGCTGCCGTGTCTGTTGAAAACTGCAAAAGACTGCACACGAATTTTGTCGGCCAACAACAGCCGACTGCAGAAGTGATGTCATGTGATGGTTAACTTTCCTTGTCTTTTTTCTTTTCTGAGCATGCCCAGTCTTGCTAATCTGCTGTCTGTCGGCCGAAATCTGTACTGACTGGCGAACAATCGGCCGTTCTGGTGTTGGCCAACAAAAATTTTAATGCCTGCACACCCGATTCTGTTCGGCCGAAAATGCGCTGTCGGCTGTCGGAAGCATCATACTAACAAGCCTACAATCGGACGATCGGTCGGCGGCCGAATATTTACGGCCGACAATCGGTACGTGTGTACGGGGCTTTATGGAAGAGACAGTCTGCAGAGCCCCCACAGAGTGTTACCACATCGTGAGGTCATCAGAGGCTGAACTATTAAGCTGCAAGACCCAGGGAAAATGGTTGGAAAATGTGCTCGGAACATCGTTCTGCCACACACAAGGTGGCTCCGGATGGCGCCAAAACAGCATGCAGATAAGCCCATAGTGAAGCCAGACATGCTTGCCCATACTAAAAATGGCGGACCGCGCGGTTTCTACCCGCTGCGGCCGCTGCACACGCAGTCTGCACCCTTAAAAACACCGAAGTGACACAGGGGAAGGGGCCCCCAAAAACACACAGCACCGCAGCGCATGTACAAGCGACCCCCACAGGGATCGCATCAGGGAGCCCCACACAGGCACAGACATGGGGAACACACAGCAACACAGGACTGCCACCCCAGACAGAGGACCCACACAGAAAGGACTTACCTGTACCAGATGGCGTGGGATGCCTCTATGAACGGAAAGCCGCTGTCCTCATCTGACAGGGAATGCCGTTAGCCAAGAAAAGAACACTGCAGCACCACAGATGTGTCCAGTGAGGTAGCCACCTCACAGGCTGCATCCCTGCTGCGAGCAGGGATGGGTCGTTCATAATGCCAGGACGAACACATGGCCGAACGCTCGATGGCGGGCTGGGGGTCCTTCTGACCCTCTGCCCTGGAGAGCCAGGGCGGCCAGTCCGATTCCCAGCTCCGCAAGAATCCATCTTCATCCGAAGATCCGACTAAACTAAGCTGACAAAATAAACAGCTAGTAAAGCAAAGATATAATTTGCTGCTCAGTGATTACAGTATTCTATTCTAATCTGCATCTCCCGAAGGTAATACATAAAATCTGGCCTGTTAGTGGGTCCTGAGGACAGGAGTTGAGAACCTCTGCTCTAGGCAGAGATGGCAGTAAACTGTGCAACCTGTGGTGTGATGCAACACTTGGCCATCCACCTGAAAAAAAGCTCTGAATAGTGGACTTTAGCTCCAAATTTGAAAAGTAAAACACTGTACAAATAAATTGGTTTCAAGTACATGCAAGATTTCCTGATAGTTTTAACGTAATATGAAATACTATTCAGGCCCTAGCTCCCCGCTATCTATAGCCCGTCTACACTAGGAGCCTCTTCTACACCATTCTGTTTGATTGTGGGATTCGGTCAGATTCCCTGCAGGTCTGATATTCCCCCCCCCCAATTTACCCTTGCTTCTTCTCCTCCAATGCCCGCAATTTTCCCTGGGGCTTGATAATCCGAGACATTTTTCCTGGTGCACTGACAATGGGTTTGTCAACATTTACTCAAATCTTACCACCACTAGGATATCATTTGACACCCTTAGATCCCCACATAACATTCCGTTATGAGAGTATTCTAGGTACCTACAACTTTGTCATTTTATTCAACAGCTCCTGCAGTCCCAGTCCACCCCTTACGTCCGGACCCCATTTGAGTCTCTTTGTAGAGCCCGGCCTCACTCCCCTGGCCTTATTTCATTAATTTATTCTTCAAAAATGTTTTCCAGAAGGCCACCGTTGCGGCCCTAATATCTCCAATGGGAAAGTAAATTGGGGAAGCAACTGGACCCAGAGGACTGGCAGATCATGACCCTGGCGCTTTCTAAAAGCTCTAAAAATGTATTTATATCGGAGAATGCCTATAAAGTGTACAGAAGGTACTATATGCCAGCTAGGCTGGCTCACTTCATCCCTGCCTATTCTCTGCTCTGCTTCAGAGGATGTTCACAGGTGGGCACAATGGCACACATCTGGTGGTCCTCGCCAAAAGTGTGCAGACTATGGGTTAGGGTCTTTGCTCTTCTTTGCACTTTACTTCCCACTGACCTCAAAATAGACCCATATGAAGCTCTTCTCTGTAAAGCGATTACTGTACTGCTTCATCTGGAACCACAACTGGCCCTGCATCTATTTACTGCAACCAAGGTAACGATTGCGAAGGCTTGGAAAACCTCCATACTCAAGTTTTGAAGCTTTTAAAACCCGTATGACATCATGGTCAATTATAAACTGACAGCCATATTATCAGACACCCATGAAGAATTCCTTCGGGTCTGAGAACCCTGGGATTGCCCATGCCCAGCCCTCTCTATTTGATAACAGTATGGATTTAGTGATCCTCCTATGTGAACCCCGTGGGACTCTTCTTTCCTCTTTCTCTCCCACTTTCTCTTTGCTTTTTCTCTCGGCTTCTACTTCTCCGCCCCTTCTGCCTTACTGCTTCTGCTCATTTTACAAGCTTATCTGGCCACCAGGCATTGTCCTAGTTTGGATGGGTACGATTTTTGCACCCTTTTTTTATTTACTGTTGACTTTGTTTATAAAGCAAGCCCCGGTTTAACATTAAAGGGGGTTTCTATACTACGGCATGAACCCAGCACTGTTTCGAGACTGGTTTGTATAGGGATGGACCACAACCATGGACCTGAATACCAAGTAGCAATGTGAACGCCCAAGTAGGATCCAGTTCACAAAGCAGCAATAAAAACTACCCACACACAGTGTGGGGTTTGGGGTAGGACTCCTAAGGTTATACCAAGGTTGAATCAATCTGGATGCACTGTTTTTATTGTTGTACTAGAAGACAGTAAATAGCTGATTGAAAAATCTGAAGTAAAATAATAAACTAGTTAAGCCGAAATCGATTTCTCCATAGGGGAGAAGCGGTCCATCCTCTTAGGACACTAGCAAAATACTAAGGACTCCTGGAGTAGGGTTAGATTATAGGGGGCTGCCCAGGGGGCGTCTCCTCAAAAGCTTTGCCATTGTTTAATCACATGATGGTATCAGCCTATGTCCTAGAATCTATGAATATCAAGCTTTCTCTCTCAATATTGATCATATCATATACCGTAAACATTAAGTCTGATGTCACTATAGATATTTTTTTTAAAAAAGCATCATCTACCTGCAGGCCAAAATGGGATCCTCTTTTCATTCACGGGGGCCAAGGGTTTAAAAACTTGCGTAAACTCAGTGTTGAGACTTACACAGGGTTAAGGATTTCCTCCACTCAGATCTGTGCACTTTATTCTGGTAGGCAGTGTTTGTTTAGTATCACTTTAAAGCGGTTGTTAAGCCACTACTATAAAATAATCTAATCCCCTCTATAATAGAACACTAAGTGCTTCTGTGCCTGTCTTATAGAAAAAAATATGTGATCTGTACCTATATGAGAGCGTCTCCCGGTGATCAGCTGATCCCTTGGCTCTCTTTTCTGCCCGCCTGACAGCTCCAGTGGGCAAGCCTGAGCACTGCAGCTGACTTCAGCCAGGGAGGAGGGGAAGAGAGGAGAGAGAGAGAGAGAGAGAGAGAGAGAGAGAGAGAGAGAGAGAGAGAGAGAGAGAGAGAGAGAGAGAGAGAGAGAGTTAGCCAATCGGTCACGTGATCGCCGGGAGCCGCTGTGATATAGGGACAGATCACATATTTTTTTTCTATAAGACAGGCACAGGAGCACTTAGTGTTATATTACAGAGGGGATTAGAGTATTTTATAATAAAATATGAGAGCAGCAGGAGTGGAGGGGCAGGCCTGACACAGCAGACAGGCAGGGAGGGGGGAGGAGGACACAGGAGACAGAGCAAGGCTGCGGATGACGGAGGCACGTACACTAACCATGGTGTCAGGGCACAGCAACCATGATATACGGTGGTCAGTGTACAGAGGGGAGGGTAAAAACTGGCAGGATCAGCCAGGTATTTTAGGTGTTACAGGGGGCCAAATTACATAGCACAAGCACTGTGCTGTATAAAATGCTTTAAGGAAACAATGTTTTTTTTTTTTTTAGAGTAACAAACGCTTTAAGTATAGCTTTACACAAACACTGCTCCCTTCTTTAACCTATTTGAATGAAGGTCTCACTTTTTGAATCCTAATTGGGGAGAACTTTCATAAATTACAAACAAAACCACCAAGTATGTGTGCTAAAAAAGCAGAAAAGGAAGAATGGGCTTTAGGAACGCAAGCCTGAGGAGAGTCTCTTCTGCCAGGTTGCAATAATTTGCACTTAACTTACAGGTGCAGATATCTTACCTCCTGTAACTTCACACATCTGTGTAATGGCGGACTCATCAGATGGAACACTGCCAAGCTGCTCGGGCTCCACAGACAAAGCTCCAGGAAGGCGAAGTACAAGTGCAAATAGTCTCTGATCCCACCGGAATGGCTCTTTAGTGAGTTCGCTTCCCGGCAATGGAGAGTTTAGGGGAAGATGGAGCTTTTAGAAAGAAAGAAGATACAAAAAAAAAAAGTTTGTTCTAGCACGACCTGGCTCACTTAGTCAATGTGAAATCTAGTCAGATGGATTAAAAAATAAAATGCACAGAGCTCTATTGAAAGTTAAACTCCATCTTTTCATACACTTTACAGGCCAGCTTTGCCCAAACTATGTCCCTCACTATGTATAAACTGCTTACACAAACACGGAACCTACACTAGTAAGCAACCAAGCGCTTAGTGAGGATATCTATCTATAGTATGGTAACGAATGCTGCTACTTAATAACAGTACATGGAAAAGTAAAATATGTGTAGATACAAGATCAGATATATTCCAGTAGCGCAAAAGGAGATGATAACCTCTCTCCCCTACCACACAATCACTGAAAACTTAAATAAAATACAATTCAATTAAATAATAAAACAAATGCAGTCCCAGTGCAGGATATCCTGCATAAAACAGTCCACCAAAGCAGCGTAGAATAGGTCACGAAAATCCACACTGATGTGTCACTTGGGGAGTTCTAATGGTGCAAATATACAGGATCACCTTAACCACCACCTCTGTGCTCTGAAAGGGGGGGAGGCAATGCACACTCACCGACTCCAGTGGCCCAGTGACTCTCGCCACTGAGCAAGCCAGCCAAATCTCAATCACATCCACTTAGGACTCCGGAATGGGATCAATGATATAGGCTCTATCGGGTGCGATTCCAGTAGCCCAGTGCCTCTCGCTACTGAGCAAGCCAGCCAAATCTCAATCACATCCACTTAAGGCTCTGGAATGGGACCAATGATAAAGGCTCAATCAGGTGCAATAACATGTAAGGGAAGGAATAGAGCTCGACTAGTGTAATAACGTTTAACACTCACTTTATTCCATAAACAACATACATTGCACTCACATGACATCAGTTGAATATCCGCATATATGGAGGTGTACACCCATCGGGACCCGTGTCCAGACTCCACGCCGTGGATAGCGCGCCTTCCGGGTGATCAGACTCCTCGTACACTTGATTAGGTTACGCCGCCTGGCCACGCCGACTTAGGACTTCCTCACGGGGGCGTGGCCGCTGCGGTATGGCAGCACACTAAATACCTACGACTCTCCGCCCATCCGGGCGGGGTCGTGGTGTACATAATATGTCAATGGTTGGGCACTTCCTGTTCCGGATGGTCACCAAACACAACAGACGCGGTTGCCATTGAGGCGCATTGAGTCAGTTTCAGTGCCGTAGTGGGAGCGGGCGCGAGGGCAATCTGGCCGTTATTTACGGGAGTCGTGGTTGCTTGGCAACCGCGTCTGTTGTGTTTGGTGACCATCCGGAACAGGAAGTGCCCAACCATTGACATATTACGGATGGGCGGAGAGTCGTAGGTATTTAGTAGGGCTGCCACGACGCGTCGACTACAAAAAATCGTCGACGTGCGTGAAAAGCGTTGACGCGTCAACGCGTGACGTCACACACCCCCTGGCCGGCCGCCACGCCGCTTGAAGCATTGCCGGCCGGGTGAAATTCCCCCGCCAGGCTCCGTCGGAGACAAGAGGTGAGCGCTGACCGTCTCCAGCACCCCTGTACTCCCTGTGCTGCCACAGCTTCTGCCGCAACACACATTCGCCATCCTCCCCGATCACCCAGCTACTTAGACATGTCACATGTGCGGCGCTACACCGGCTTGTAATGGCCTGTACTAGGTGGGAGGGCTTACTGGGGGGTCTGTACTGGGAGGGGGGGCTTACTAAGTGATCTGTACAGTACAGACCACTTAGTAAGCCCCCCTCCCAGTACAGACCCCCCAGTAAGCCCTCCCACCTAGTACAGACCCCTCAGTAAGCCCCCCCTCCCAGTGCAGACCCCTCAGTAAGCCCTCCCACCTAGTACAGTCTGTACTGGGTGGGAGGGCTTACTGAGGGGTCTGCACTGGGAGGGGGGGCTTACTAAGGGGTCTGTACTAGGTTGGAGGGCTTACTGAGGGGTCTGTACTAGTGTACAGGGAGGGGGGCTTACTAAGTGGTCTGTACAGTACAGACCACTAAGTAAGCCCCCCTTCCAGTGCAGACCCCTCCCACCCAGTACAGACCACTTAGTAAGCCCCCCTCCCAGTGCAGACCCCTCAGTAAGCCCTACCACCCAGTACAGACCACTTAGTAAGCCCCCCCTCCCAGTGCAGACCCCTCAGTAAGCCCTGTACTAGGTGGGAGGGCTTACTGAGGGGTCTGCACTGGGAGGGGGGCTTACTAAGGGGTCTGTACTGGGTGGGAGGGCTTACTGGGGGGTCTGTACTGGGAGGGGGGCTTACTAAGTGGTTTGTACAGTACAGACCACTTAGTAAGCCCCCCTTCCAGTACAGACCCCCCAGTAAGCCCTCCCACCTAGTACAGACCCCTTAGTAAGCCCCCCTCCCAGTGCAGACCCCTCAGTAAGCCCTCCCACCTAGTACATACTGTACTAGGTGGGAGAGCTTACTGAGGGGTCTGCACTGGGAGGGGGCTTACTAAGTGGTCTGTACTGGGTGGGAGGGCTTACTGAGGGGTCTGTACTGGGAGGTGGGCTTAGTAAGTGGTCTGTACTAGGTGGGAGGGCTTACTGAGGGGTCTGTACTGGGGGGGGGGCTTAGTAAGTGGTATGTACTAGGTGGGAGGGCTTACTGAGGGGTCTGTACTGGGAGGGGGGGCTTAGTAAGTGGTCTGTACTAGGTGAGAGGGCTTACTGAGGGGTCTGTACTGGGAAGGGGGCTTAGTAAGTGGTCTGTACTAGGTGGAAGGGCTTACTGAGGGGTCTGTACTGGGAGGGGGGGGGGGGCTTAGTAAGTGGTCTGTACTAGGTGGAAGGGCTTACTGAGGGGTCTGCACTGGGAGGGGGGCTTACTAAGTGGTCTGTACTAGGTGGGAGGGCTTACTGTGGGGTCTGTACTGGGAGGGGGCTTACTGAGGGGTCTGTATTAATTACAGGATTAATTAGCTAATCAAAAAAACACTAAATTAAGCAAAAAAAATAAAATAAAAATAATCGTTAGATTAGTCGACTAATCGTAAAAATAATCGATAGATTAGTCGACAGACAAATTAATCGTTAGTTGCAGCCCTAGTATTTAGTGTGCTGCCATACCGCCGCGGCCACACCCCTGTGAGGAAGTCGGAAGTACGAAACGCGTCGGGGTGTGGCCAGGCGGCGTAACCTAATCAAGTGTACGAGGAGTCTGATCACCCGGAAGGCGCCCTATCCACGGCGTGGAGTCTGGACACGGGTCCCGATGGGTGTACACCTCCATATATGCGGATATTCAACTGATGTCATGTGAGTGCAATGTATGTTGTTTATGGAATAAAGTGAGTGTTAAACGTTATTACACTAGTCAAGCTCTATTCCTTCCCTTACATGTTATTGCACCTGATTGAGCCTTTATTCTGTAGCCTTAAGTGGATGTGATTGAGATTTGGCTGGCTTGCTCAGTAGCGAGAGGCACTGGGCTACTGGAATCGCACCCGATAGAGCCTATATCATTGATCCCATTCCAGAATCCTAAGTGGATGTGATTGAGATTTGGCTGGCTTGCTCAGTGGAGAGAGTCACTGGGCCACTGGAGTCGGTGAGTGTGCATTGCCTCCCCCCCTTTCAGAGCACAGAGGTGGTGGTTAAGGTGATCCTGTATATTTGCACCATTAAAACTCCCCAAGTGACACATCATTGTGGATTTTCGTGACCTATTCTACGCTGCTTTGGTGGACTGTTTTATGCAGGATATCCTGCACTGGGACTGCATTTTTTTTATTATTTAATTGAATTGTATTTTATTTAAGTTTTCAGTGATTGTGTGGTAGGGGAGAGAGGTTATCATCTCCTTTTGCGCTACTGGAATATATCTGATCTTGTATCTACACATATTCTACTTTTCTATGTCCCTCACTAGCCTGTAAGGCTGCTGGATGTATGGTATAAACTGTATGTAGCTGCCGCTACATACAACATACTGCTCTGTGTTCCAGGTTTCGAGCCGAGACCTTCCTTTCTCATGACCGGAACATAGTAAAGTCTATTACAGAGGTGCTCAGCCATTCCGAGTAAGCAATGTATTCTTTCAATGAATACAAAGCTTCCTCCGATTGGCTGAGTCACAGGTTGTGACATCAGCCCTCCTCTGTGACTCAGAGGAAGATTTGTAATAATTGATAGCATACATCTCCGAATGGTTGAGCAACGCTGTCATAAGACTATATTGTGTTCTGGGTATGAGACTGGAAGTCTCAGCTCAAACCCGCAACACAGTGCGGTATGCTGCAGCTACATACAGTTTATATCGCACACCCAGCAGCCTCACATGTTAGTGAGGGACATAATTCGTTTGGGCCAAACTATGCAAAGTATATAAAAAGATGGAGTTCAGACTTAAATTAAACTAGTCAGTGAAAAGAACTCACCTCTTCCTGAACTCCTGATGGAATTGTAAGCTTGTTGCCATCTGTGATGGTTATTAAAATGGAAGGCTCCAAAAAGAATGGATTTCTTCCCTTAAAGACATTTAAAAAAAAAAAACAGATTATGAACACGAACCAATAAATTAGAACAATTTCTGCAGGCAGACTTAACTAGCTACACTCTTTGGCTTATTTCACACGGTCCGCCTCCGCAGGCGGATCCGTGTTGCTCAGCGGGGATCGATCCGCGATCCCCGCTGAGCCGGGCGGATGACAGCTCCGTCTCCGCTTGCAGAGCGGAGAGGGAGGTGTCTCAGCACCCGCTGCCCTCTATGGGGGATCGGAGGAGAGCGGACCGCTTGTCCGCTCTCATCAGATCCGCTCCGATTACTGAACGGATGGAAAAATAGGGTTTCCATCCGTCCAGATTTCAGCACAGGATCGGATGCGGATGGCAGCGGGTGTCAGCAGAGGTGACCTCCGCTGACACCCGCTGCCCCATAGAGCTGCATGGAGGATCCGATCAGATCCGCCTAAAAAACTGACAGGCGGATCTGATCGGACCGCCCGTGTGAAAGAGCCCTTATGTCATTTTAACTACGAAGAAGAAATAATTACACAGCTACAGTCCGGCAACCCTAATCTTTTAAGGAACACTTCCAGTCTGCAGGATAAGCTATAATTAGTAACACAGTGGGGGAGATTTACTAAAACTGGAGCACTCAGAATCTGGTGCAGCTGTGCGTGGTAGCCATTCAAGCTAACTTCATCTTGTTCAATTAAGCTTTGACAATAAAACCTGGAAGCCGATTGGTTTCTATGCAGAGCTGCACCAGATTTTGAATGCTCCAGTTTTAGTAAATCAGTAAATTCTTTATTTAAGGGTATGTAACATAACACGGTAGTATGACATGACAGCATAGTCCTGACAAATATTATCAACAGTGATATGATGAACAGGAAAACAGCAGAGGTTAATTGTAACTAAACAAACTATATACCCTATGTTAATTTGGTGATAAATCGTGACTAACAACTCAAGGTCATATTAAATTTTAGGAAAAAACATAACCATGTGTAGAAAAATATTTGGCTTGCATGTACATACTGAGAGGATCAAATCACCTACACCTACCAGGTTGTAAAGGAAAGCAATGACCCTCATCAAATAGGGGGTACCCCTCTCAGCTCACAAAACAGTTGTATTATACGGTCGCTGTATACAGAAAGCCATTTTCATGTCCGGGGGGTGTGGGGGGGGGGGGTAGGAGCCTACATGGGCGCCGGGATCAGCTATCCACCATGAGGAGAGAGAGCCTCGTGCTATGACCACCTCGGCTCACCGCCGCCTGCCTTTCAACCAAGCCACCCAGCAACCGCCCCTCTCCTGTCTGTCTCGCTGGTGGTGTACCTCGGGCCACCATGGAATGGAGTGTGGAGGTCAGCCATGGCTTGTCACTGAGAGCAGCAGACCTTGGGTAGCGCCAGGCAGCCTGTGAAGGAGGGATCCATTGCCTAACGCAGAGCCGATCAGCCTTGGGGGTTGGCCAGGGACCTCACAGCGGGCTGGGCTATGGAGGCTACAGAGGCTATATATTAGGAGAGAATCCCGGGTACATACCGCAAGGGAGAGGAGGTAATATTTGACATACTCCTGTCCACCATAGACACTTGGATCAGCAGCCGGATAAGGAGCAGCAGCGCCACGTGATAAAGGGTCAAAACTCAGACAGATTTCCCCAGAGGGAAGGAGAGGCAGTCAGCCCTGGAGATCAGCCCCTGAATGCATTGGGAGAAAGCAGCGATCAGGAGGACTAGAAGGAATCAACCTGGCTGATAGCCATCTACCCACCCCCCCCCCCCCCCGCGGACTCCACCATTAATGCGGTGAGCTCTTTTCGGTTTTTACCTATGTGTGATTTTACACCACCTTTTTTCCTTTTTCAACTCACCTCCTCTCTTTTTGAAAAGTTACTGAAATCTAATGTTGCAGTTCATGCAACATTTTTGGATACAAATGAACATCTACCATAGCGATTTTCCATTAACTACGGTAGAGAACTCTGATCTGTCAAGGGGCCTGAAAACTCCTAGGGGGGACAGCAAGTATAAACCTAAGTATGAGGGGCAGGTCAGCAAGAGGCGGTGCGACCGCAAAGTCACCAAAAGTGAGCGCAAGTCCCGGCACAATCAAAAAAAATGTATGTTACACGAAGATGCCATAGAAAAATTACCCCTACAGAAATCACAAGGAACCTGTCCGAAACAAGCGTATGTAAAGGAAAAAAATGGTTTAAATAGGACATCATTAGGCCTGGCTGCCGTGGAACAAAGTAGATCAGAACAAGTATCGGATGTGGACGTCGGGTTAGAACACAACGCTGATCAAGCATCAAACAATCAACTGACCAAAAGGGGGGAAATGGCCGTCATGCTAGCAGTATTGGAAAAATCCCTAAAAATAGAGTTAACAATTCGCAAAGACTTGGCTCATTTATTATCACGATTCACGAGTCGAAGATCTGGAAAAGAGGCATTACAGTTATATACAGATAATAAAGGACCTAAAAAAAGAAGTGAGAGAGTTAAAAATGGAACACAGAGGTCTTGCCTATAAAATAGAAGATCAAGAAAATAGTAGTAGGAGGAAGAATTTGAGAATTCGTGGACTACCATAACAGACATATGGGGAGGATGTAGCTAATTAAAAAAAAAAAAAAAACCCGTTGTTGGGCAGAGGGGAAGCGGACTAGATGATGATTGAGAGAGTACATAGACTCAGAAGACCAAAAAATCTCTCAGTGGTTACCCCCCCCAGAGATGTCATCATAAGATTCCAGAACTACTCAAAGGCCCAGATTTGGGAGAGTTTGAAAAGAACGCCCCCCATAAGTTATGAAAGTGCAAACATACAGATTTTTGCAGAACTCTCACAGGCCACGCTAAGAAGGAAGCTATTGAAACCACTTGTAGAATCAATGCAAAAAGGAATACGGTACAACTGGGGCTTCCCAGCCTGTCTGATAGGCAGAAGAGATGGTCGTACAGCAAGACTAAGATTTCCTGAGGAAACACGGGACTTCTGTGAAAAACTGAATATCTCTATAGCAAACATGCCAGGCTGGTTCGTTGAGGTTGAAACAGAGGATTTAATACAAGAAGTCCGGTTAGCCTCAAAGAAAATAAATTGATCTATGGAGCTGAACAAGTCTGGGCGGGAGGGGGTTGCAGGGGTCGGGGAGTGGGGTTAGTCAGGCAGGAGGGGACAGGAAGATGGCAGAGTGATGTTGATAGCAACCTAGCTGGGCCCAGACATTTCTTTCCTGAGAGGGGGAGAAGGAAGCTCACGAGCAGGCAAGTAAAGCATCACCCCAATGCAAAGGAGTAGAGGGTGGAAGTGCCAATGGGTAACCCCCCCCCCCCAACTACTTTAAAACCATAATATGGTCAGATCAACACCATTTCAAGGGCAGAGGAGAGGAGGGGGTGGATGGGAGGAGGGAGGGCAGAGGGGATGTGGGTGGGAAGAGGTAGGGAGAGACTAATTAGGAAGAGAAAGGAAAAATATTGTTGCGCCAATTCCACGGTAGTCCCAGTTGATGTTGTCACCCCTATCGAACCCACTCTCAGATCCTTGCAGAGGTTACATAGAGGATATCTCCATCCCTTAACTCGGCTTAGACCAGGTGGGGGAGGAGGGGGGCAAAAAACTGCAGGTGGTGAGAGAGGAAGGAGAGACGACATGAACTTTTTGAAAATACTGTCAATGGAATGTCAGAGGACTAAATATGTCAACTAAGAGAAAAAGTACTAGAAGAGCTTAGATGTAACTCTGCCAGTATAGTATTCCTACAGAAGACCTAGATCGCACAAGATAAAAATGTGAAAATATATTCAAAATATTACCCAATATGGTATTATGGAGACTCACCAACCAAGAGAGCAAAAGGGGTAGCAATTGGTTTAGCAAAGGATGTAAGGTTCTCTCGAGGAAAGATTGGTCGACCCAGATGGTCGATATATTTTCCTGAAGAGACACTACAGGGTATGGACTGCACCCTGGCAAATATATACTGTCCAAATACAAACCCACAAGGGTATTTAAGAAAAAAAATAAACAAGCGGACCGTTTTTAAAAAAGTTAATATGTTTTTAGCAGGGGATTTTAATTTCTGCATGGATCCGACCCTAGATTGTACGTCGAGTGCGCAGGCGATGGAAGGACTTCAACACAAAGGATAAGAAACAAGCTTTTCCACTGTCAACTGGGGGATGCCAAGAGAATCCAAGATCCTGGGGAGAGAGATTATTCCTTTTACTCCCCCTGTGCACTCCATGTATTCAAGATTAGATTATATAATGATAGAACATAGGCTGATAGAAGCGGTTGTACATCAATAAGGGACAATGACTATATCTGATCCTGCTCCAAATGTTAAGGAAATAAAATTCCCAGGGTCCCAGAGAAAAATAAACATTTGGAGAATAAATGAAGAAGTGATCCAAGATGAGGAAGTGGGAAGAAGGGTAGAAAAAGAATTGGAACAATATTTCCTCGAGAATGCAGATATCCCCAGATATCCCCGCAGCTACAATATGGGAGGCTCATAAAGTATACAGTAGAGGAATATTTATCTCAATAGGCTCAAGGAATAGAAAAAAAAAACTACAAATATAAAGAGAGTAATAACAGAGATAAATGAATTAGAACAGAAACACACTTGAAATTAAATCTGCACCTTTTATCTGCTCCTTGTAAAATGGGATAATGAGGGACTAACACACACATGGCCATGGAACAGCTCAGCAGCCAATTGTCCCATTACTTTTGGTCCCTTAAAATGTGGGAGGCACATATACAAATGGTTGTAATTTCTACAGCTTTCACCTGATTTGGATGTAAATACCCTCAAATTAAAGCTGAAAGTCTGCAGTAAAAGCACATCTTGTTTGTTTCATTTCAAATCCATTGTGGTGGTGTATAGAGCCAAAAAGATTAGAATTTTGTTGATGTCCCAATATTTATGGACCTGACTGTATAAAGGAATCAAAACTGCCCAAATTAGCAACTGACAAACTATCAATATTAGAGACACCAATCACTCAGAAGGGGAAGAGAGGCCCTAAAAAATTCTCAGAATTGGAAAAGCCCTGGACCGGACGAGTATACTTATAGGAGGTTTAAGGAAATACTAGTCCCCAAACTCTGCATATACATGAATGAGATAGGAGAAAAGGGGGAGATGAGAGTAGAATCACTGCAGGCTCATTTAATGTTATTACCAAAAGATGGGAAAGATGCAACCTTATACTCCAATTATAGGCCAATGCAGATGCAAAATTATACACAAAAGTGCCAGTAACACAACTAAGATTTTATGACAGAGTGGATCCATGCAGATCAGACAGGATTTATCCCAGTAAGAGAGGGAAAAGATAATGGGATCAGAACACTATTGCTACTACACAGGGCTAGAGACCTTGATACCCTGGCCCTCCTGCTGTCAATTGATGCCGAGAAGGCTTTTTTGACAGGGTGGACTGGGACTTTATGGTCGAAACAATAAAAGATTTGGGTATCGGTCCAAGGATGCCCAAATGGATAAGAGCACTATATAAGAATCCAACAGCATCAGTACGGGTGAATGGCAATCTATCACTCAGTTTGAGATGCACAATGGGACGAGACAGGGTTGTCCTCTCTCTCCCCGGTTGTTCGTCCTGTCATTAGAACAACAGAAACTACCCAAATGATCCTGATCAAAAGTTTACATACCCTGGTAACTTTGGCCTGATTACATGCATAAAAGTTGAAACAAAGGGGTTTGAATGGCTATTAAAGGTAACCATCCTCACCTGTGATCTGTTTGCTTGTAATTAGAGTGTGTGTATAAAAGGTCAATGAGATATCCAAGGAATTGAGAATGCCAATCAGCAGTGTTCAAACTCTAATCAAGAAGTAGAAAATGAGGGGTTCTGTTGAAACCAAACCATGGTCAGGTAGACCAACTAAAATGTCAGGCACAACTGCCAGAAAAATTGTTCGGGATGCAAAGAAAAACCCACAAATAACTTCATGTGAAATACAGGACTCTGAAAACATGTGGTGTAGCTGTTTCAAGATGCACAATAAGGAGGCACTTGAAGAAAGATGGGCTAGATGGGCTGCATGGTCGAGTCGCCAGAAGAAAGCCATTACTACGCAAATGCCATAAAGTATCCCGCTTACAATATGCCAAACAGCACAGAGACAAGCCTCAAATCTTCTGGCACAAAGTAATTTGGAGTGATGAGACCAAAATTTAGCTTTTTGGCCACAACCATAAACACTACATTTGGATAGGAGTCAACAAGGCCTACGATGAAAGGTACGCCATTCTTACTGTTAAACACGGAGGTGGATCGCTGATGTTTTGGGGGATGTGTGAGCTACAAAGGCACAGAAAATTTGGTCAGAGTTGATGGCAGGATGAATGCAGTAGGTTATCAAAAAATACTGGAGGAAAATTTGCATTCATCAGCCCGGAAGCTGCGCATGGGACATACTTGGACATTCCAACATGACAATGATCCTAAACACAAGGCCAAGTCATTGGCTACAGCAGAATAAATTGAAGGTTAAGAATTTACAGGAACTGGAGGCTTTTTGCCAGGAAGAATGGGCAGCTCTACCATCTGAGAAGATAAAGAGCCTCATCCACAAATACCACAAAAGACTTCAAGCTGTCATTGATGTTAAAGGGGGCAATACACGGTATTAAGAACTGGGGTATGTAAACTTTTGATCAGGGTCATTTGGGTAATTTCTGTTGTCATTATGATTTTAAAAAACGTAAACACGGTTGAATGATAATAAATGGCTTCAGCCAAGCACTAACCATGAGTAAAAGAAAAGTTTTTGTGTTATCATTCATATTCTCTGAAAAATGGCCAAGAAATCATGAATTCTGCCAGGGTATGTAAACAGCACAACTGTATATAATGGAAAAATAAGGCCATATCATGAACTCAACACTAGGGGAGGAAATATGAAAATAAATGAATGGAGATATTCACAAACATTTTGTAGGATCCTTGCCTCAGCCCATTAGATCTGAGAAAGACCGGAACCCTTTGGAAAAGCTCTGCAATCCATTAACAAAAATAAAACCTAGTACATCTTTGATATACATACAGTATGTCAACCAAGATGGCGGGTTCAAGGAAACTTAGGAGCTAGGAACATGTTTAACCACTTGCTGACCGGGCCATAGCGTACATCCTCCCAGAATCATGCACATGGAGCTGACCGTGCTCGCAGGGTCAGGGGGACCTGGCGCATCACGGATCCTGGTAAAGGGCCAATGACAGCAGCCCGTTACCACGTGATGGCTCCGTCCAGTGACGGAGCGATCACTTGTCAACAAACCGGCGCATGTCCAGTTCATTCCTCTCCTCGCACACTGTACACAATGAACGGTACAGTGTGCGAGGAGAGGAGAGAAATTGCAGCTATCTGCTGCCTCCTCCATACCACCAATTATGCCTAACCGTGCCACATCCATGCTCATCCTATGCCACATCAGTGATCATACATGCCAAGCTAGTGCTCATCCATAGTAAAAGAAGTGCTCACTCGGCCTGCCTCAATAAAAGTGAACAACCCCAAGCGCTTTAGGACAACCCAACTGTCAATCCCCGTGCGGCTACTTGAAATATAAATATTTATATTTCGGCGACAAAGCAATGTGTAAAAACATACAAATGTGACCAGTAGCGCAAAAAGTAGTAATGACCTCACACTACCACAAGGATAAATAATCCTTCTTTTCAACAGTAACACATGAGATCACTTAGGTAGACAAACAGCTATAAAAGGTCCATCATAACAACAGAATGTCCATCCATAAAAGTGCATCCACACATGTGAAACTGGATGGGATGTAGATTTAATCAGTGGATGTAACGGGTGCTCATCCATGCCACGTCAGTGCTTATCAATACCACATCCATGCTACGTCAGTGCTCATCCATGCCACGTCAGTGCTCATCCGTGCCACATCCATGCCACGTCAGTGCTCATCCGTGCCACATCCATGCCACGTCAGTGCTCATCCGTGCCACATCAGTTCTCATCCGTGCCACATCCATGCCACGTCAGTGCTCATCCGTGCCACGCCCATATCACATCAGTGCTCATCCGAGCCACATCCATGCCACATCAGTGCTCACCTGAGCCCCATCCATGCCACGTCAGTGCTCATCCGTGCCACATCCATTTCACATCAGTGCCACATCCATGCCACCACAGTGCTTATCAGTGCCTCACAAAATTGTAATGGGTAGTCAGGAAATGACGGTGCTCCCTGCATATGTTGGGCCTCTGTATGTGGCTAGGCTGTGGAAAAGTGTCATACTCAAGAGGAGTAGCAGAATGTATTTTGGGGTGTCATTTTTGCTATGTACATGCTATCTGTTAGAAATATCTTATAAATGGACAACTTTGTGTAAAAAAAAAAAAAAGAAAATGCGTTTTCATTTTCTTTCCACATTTTCCAAAAACTTGTGGGAAAAAAAAATGACATGTTCAAAAGACTCATTATGCCTCCTAGATTATGTGTTGGATGTTTGCTTTCCAAAATGGGGTAATTTTTGAGACATTTCCATTGTCCGGTTGCTAAAGGACCTTCAAAAGTGTGATAGGTTGTCAGAAAATTATTTGTGTAATTTTTGATCCTAGAACGCCTGACGGTGCTACTTGGATGTTGGGCCTCCGTATGTGGTCAGCCTGTTGAAAAGTCTCACACATGTGGTATCGCCATACTCAGTATGCAGTAGCAGAATGTATTTTGGGATGTAGTTGCAAGTATGCAATAAAGAGTGTGAGAAATAATTGGTAATATGACCATTTTGTGAAAAAAAAAAAATAATAATTTTGCAAAGAATTGTGGAAAAAAATTACAACTTCAAAAAACTCAGCATAAAGTGTGTGAGAAATAACTTGGTAATATGACCATTTTGTGAAAAAAAAAATAAATAAATTTGCAAAGAATTGTGGAAAAAAATTACAACTTCAAAAACTCACCATGCCTCTAACTAAATACCTTGGAATGTCTACTTTCCAAAAAGGGGTCATTTGGGGGGTATTTGTTAGAGGTGCGCCAATCCGATATTAGGATCGGATATCGGCAGCGATACTGAAAAAATAGCTGGATCTGGGATTGGTAAAATTAACAGATCCACGGGCCGATCCGGGGTTTCGTCGCAGCAGAACCTACATCATTAATCAGCCTCACGTGCGTGTTGGGTATGGAGCGCTTCAAAGAGTCGGCTGTGTGGAGATATTACACGTTTGCCACGCCAACTAGTTCCACAGCTGTTTGCAATGTCTGCAAAGTAAATGTGTCGAGGGGAGGTGGTATAACTGCAAAGTTCAAGTTGTTGTTCAACCAGCTTTTTAGTTTATTCTCACTGAGAATTTTTCAGGTGCAGCTGCTATGTTGCTGCTATGTTGTATGTTGCAATTTAAATTCCTATTTACAGGATTTTGCACTTTATATTTTTTACAATGTTTAATGTTTGATTGCTATTATATGTTCAAGCGATAAACAATACTTCTGGATCGGTATCGACAGATACACAAAGCCAGGTATTAGGACTAGAAAAGTCGGATCGGTGCATCCCTAGAATTTGTACTTTACTGGCTTGTTAGGGTCTCAAGAAATGAGATAGACAGTCAGTACATCAAGTGTGATCAATTTTCAATGATTGGCACCATAGCTCGTAGACTTTATAACCTTCACAAAGACCAAAAAATGCATACTTATTTACATTCATTTTACTAAAGATAAGTAGCAGTATAAAATTTTGGCCAAAATTTATGAAGAAAAAATACTAAATACAAACTTTAAAACCGAAACAAAGAAAAATGCATTTTTTTCTGTCTTTTTTCATTTATAGTGCAAAAAATAAAAAACCCAATTATGATTAAATATCACCGAAAGGAAGCACCGTTTGTGTGAAAAAAAGGACAAAAATTTTATATGGGTACAGTGTTGCACGACATTCAATTGTCATTCAAAATGTGAGAGCACTGAAAGTTGAAAATTGGTCTGGTTAGGAAGGGGGTTTAAGTGCCCAGTGGGTAAGTGGTTAAAAGATCCCCTGGAAGACGTTAGTTGTACCGAAACGTACGTCGGGACAGGCGTGCTGACGACATTACTCTACATCCGGAAGTCGGGCGGTGGCGGTGTTTGTGAATACTTCTTGACAAAGCGCTTATTTGCACCAAAATTGTGAGTGTCATTCTATTTTTACGATATCCATTAAAATATCAAAACCATCTGCACTATTGTGGTATCCTCTCTTTTTCACGTGTGGCCATCCACTGAGTTGGATGAGGAGGCTGGTGGTTTGCATTTGTTCGATGTGGAGGATCCCTGGACCTAATAGGACCTGGTTAAGAGAGGTGTTCCCCTGTAGCTGGTCATCTTGAGACTTTACAAGGCCCTTAACCCTTCTCCTTCTGGTAAGCGTACACTCTCAGCATGCTTCACCGTGGCTTTTTGGAGTGACCTTTTGGTGGCGAATTTATCATCCTTGCATCTGCACCTTGGAATCCTCTTTCTTTGGACTGTCCTAAACCATTATACATGTTAAATCTGTGCTATGTGTTTGGACTGTAGTCTAACTCTTTTTTCTGTGTCATTGCTGATTTAATTCACATTATATCAATTTTTGTAGCACAGCTTTCCCATTTATAAGTGGTTAAAAGAGCATGAAGTGACTGCTGTACTGAGAGCCGTACATTGCTCTGCTATAGATATTAATAACATTGAAATGAACTATAAATGTCTATCGAAATGGTACTTAACGCCGATATAAGCACATAAAATGTCAGCCAGAGAAGTCAAACTTGTGTTGGAGAGGTTGTGGGGCGGAGGGTACAATGTTTCATATTTGGTGGGAATGCCCCAAGATCTGGGAATATTGGCTGGGGGTACAGCAACTCATTAGAGAAATTACAAGAATATTTTGGATGACCCATGGACATGTCTGTTCCATAGAACAGACAGATCCTTGAGGGTCCTTTCACACGGCGCGGTCGATTCTCTGCTCAGCGGGGGATCAATCCGCCGATCTCCGCTGAGCAGGAGGATGACAGCTCCGTCTCTGCTCTGTGTACAATATATTTTTAATCTTTCTGCTATAAAACATATCCAATAAAAAAAAAAATGTAAAAAAGCTAAATTTCTTCATCAGTTGCCAATATGCATTCTGCTACATATTTTTGGTAAAAAAAATCCCAATAAGCGTATATGTATTGGTTTGCGCAAAAGTTATCGCATTTACAAAACTAGGGGATAGATATATGGCATTATTTATTTTTTTTTATTTATTTATTTTTTTTACTAGTAATGGCATCGATCAGCGATTTTTAGCGGGACTGAGACATCGCAGCGGACAGATCGGACACCTGACACTTTTGAGGGAATTAGTGACATTACTACAGTAATGTGCTAAAAATAGGCACTGTTACTATACTGACACTGGAAGGGACAGGGTTAACACCAGGGGCGATCAAAGGGTTGTGTGTGTCCCTAGAGGACAGGCGGCGTAACCTCAATCTTGTGTACGAGGAGTCTGGACACCCGGAAGGCGCGCAGTCCACGGCGTGGAGTCTGGACACGGGTCCCGAAGGGTGCACACCTCCCGTTTTTATGCGGATGATCAACTGGATACATGTGAGTGCAATGTTTGTGTATATGCTGGAATAAAGTGAGTTCAAAACAGTATCACACTAGTGGAGCACTGTTCTTTCCCTCTACATGTTATCGAACCTGACCGATCCTATGCCATTGTTCCTGTCCCGGATTCCTAAGTGGATGTGGTTGATATTTGGCTTGTTTGCTCAGTCACGAGAGTGACTGAGCCTGTGGAGCTGGTGAGTGTGCATTGCTTCTCCCCCCTTCAGAGCACAGTGGTGGTGGTGGAGGTGATCCAATACATCTGCACCTACAATTTTCCCAAAGATTCATCATTGTGGACTATTGTAATTACTATTTTATATTTGTGCTGCTTTGGTGGATCTACATGTGCAGTATCAATTGCACCTAGACTGTTTTTGATTATCAGTCACACTTACTGTTTAGTAGGTGGTGAGAGTTTGTCATCTCCTTTTGCGCTACTGGAATATTTTATTTTATCAATATTTTCTGATTTATATCATATGTATTCTGTTTTTTATATATTAGTGTTATTAAGTAGCAGCATCTTATACCATACAGCTATAGGTACGTGTTCTCATTAAGCGCTTGGTTGCTTACTGTGTTTGGGTATCGCGTTTGTGTAAGCAGTTTGTATAAAAAGATATCTTCGTTGAGGTGGAAAGCAGACACCACCCTTAGGGAGAAAAGATGGATTGGGTCGCAGGACCACTCTATCCCTATGAACAACCACATAAGGGGAACGGAAAGACAGAGCCGCCAATTTAGACGCTCTGCGAGCAGAGGTGATGGCTACCAGAAAGGCAACTTTCTGGGACAACACCGGCAGAGCCATTTCTCTGATGTTCTCAAAAGGGAGGCCGTCGCAAAATGGACAAAACCAAATTCAGGTCCCACGGAGGCAAAGGAGCCCTCCGCGGGGGAGCCAGATGATGCACCCCTTGAATAAAAGGTGCGAATCAGGGAATTAGGCGCCAAGGGACGCTGGAAGAAAATGGCTAAGGCCGACACCTGACCTTTGATCGTGCCCAGTGCCAAACGCTGTTCCACACCTTCCTGCAAGAAGGCCAACACCCTCGACACCGAAAAGGATCGAGGATGGAACCCTAGAAACTCACACCAGGCAATATAGGCCTGAATTTTGGACAACCAGGGTTCCTGAAAGTAACGCAGAAATTCTCCCACCCCTGAAACGGATGAGGGCATCCCTCCAGACGGAGGAAGACCGGGCCACAGCACCAGACTGATCGGCCTTGGGCTTACCAGACCAGGGTTTCTCGTTACCGCCGGAGGCCTTGAAGGAATTTCCTTTGTCCTGCGCCCCTGAGGCACGAAAGGGCCCCCGATTAGCCTTGAAGGAAGGTCCCCGCCGCACACTGGGAAATTTACCCTTGTCGGCTTGGGGCAAGAGAGTACTCTTACCCCCCGTGAGACCCTTGACAATTTCATCCAAGGAGTCCCCAAAAAGTCACTCCCCCAAATAGGGGATATCAGACACGGTCTTTTTTTGAGGCATGGTCACCCGACCAGCTCTTTAACCAGACCATGCAGCGGAGTGCGATCCCCACCGCAGACAACCTTGCGACCAGAGGAGCTTCGTCCAGGGCCCCATCACACAGGTACACCAAGGCCTGGGCCATTTGGCCCAATGGGAGTTGGGACCGACTTAGCCACCAAGTTGCGTTTAATCCATTCTGTAACCGTCTGTGAAACCAGCACGGAAGCAAACACAGGCTTGAAGAGTGATCCCGCCACCAAATACATGTGGCGGGAAAGTGACTCCACGCTCCTATCCATCAGGTCTTTAAACACTGGGGAGTCTCCCGTGGATTTTTTCAACCTGGAAACAGTGTGATCCACCCTAGGCGATACCACCCAGCAATGATGAACTGGGTCCGCAAAGGGGTAGCGGCGTTGAAAACACTTAGGCACCGCCAGCACGTGCTTGACGCGTCACAACTGTTCGTTCCCGATATCATGAAACACCTTGGGGCAGGGGAAAACCTGACCCAACTTCTGGGCTTTGCAGGACCCAAAGGAAACCCGCTTACCTGATGGGGTAAGCTCATCATTAATGTGCAAAGTCTCCCGCGCTATAGTAGAGGACTCCTCCTCCTCCCCGTCTCAGTGTGCGGACAGGGAACCCTCAGGGAGGGCAGTGTCCGTGGCAACCATATCTGGCTCTGAATCAGAAGGCTGAGAGGACATTGGCCGTTTTTGAACATTTCATTGTGACATCATAAGATCAACTTTGGACGCCAAAGCTTTAACGTCTGCAGATAAAGAAGCTAGGGAATGTGATCCGGAAGCCCCGGATGCACAAACAAGATCAGTGGGGAAATTGTCACCCTGGGACTCCATTTAGCAAAATTACAAAAAAAAAGGAGCACTGGCCCTTTAAATCGGAGATTTGCGGTTCGCACCGCGATCCCGCACTGCCGTCGGAAGACCCGCTTTATAATGCTAGCACAATAGAGCAAGTAAAGTGTCTAAAGGAGAAAATGCCCAGAGCAACAGAAAAAAAAACCCTTACAGTGTCAGTGAAAAGGAAAAAACAGACAGTTCTCCACGCTTCTGCTGCAGCGACTGAAGATGGAGGGAGGAAGTGACCTAATCCACTAGAGGCCGAATAGCGCCCTGAGCCACACAAACATGGATGCCAATGAAAGTATATGGGGAAAATCACAGGGAAAATGGCTGCTGCCCTTACTATGCGGCTTCCCACATCCAAGATGGGGGTGCCGTCAGCCAAGAGGGGACGCTGCAACACATTGATTCGTCCCGGTGAAGAAATTCCACCGCAGGCTAGTCCCCATCCGTCGGGGCACCGTCGTGGCAAGGTCTGGGCAGACCACAACCTGCACATGCTCGTAGGCCAGGCTGGGGTACCATAGTGATCTAGATTATCCAGTGCGAAGCCCAGCCTGGCTGTCGCTTGTAATTCTCCAGGAGGATCCCCCCTGACTCACTAGCGTTAGTGAGTGAGAAAAATAAAATTAAAAACTTTTTTTTTTTTAAGAAAAGATAAAAAACAGACTGGAGTCCCAGCAGGGTATCCTAGTCCTACTCCTGAGCTAGGCAGCAAGAAACTGAATAGTAGCTCTGAGTGTCTGAGGGTAATGTCTAGAGGGACAGCCCCTAAGGTGTGTCTTGTGTAAAGCTTTTTAATGAATGTTTTCATGCAGAGGGCGCCATTACCCAATAGTGAAGAACATATGGATGGGCTGCCACTGTCAGAGGACGTAAGAGAAAGTAACATTGGAATAAAATCCTGAATTCTCATTGTTGTGTTTATCACTGATAATACATCAAAAGAACATTGACGATTGGATGACTAGCTGAAAGAAAACTGATCTTACGCTTATGTTTTGCACTCAACAGTGTCACTAATTATCTGTCTTACACAATACTACATTAGTCATTTAACCATTATTCACAGCTTGATTGAAAGCATGCTCTCAAAATCGAAGGAAAAAAAAAAAAAAACATGCACAACTTGATATTAGGCAAATTCTGGAGATTCTTATCTTTCCCTTACTTTCCTAATAACAGCTGTGAGTTGCCTTACTATCTGCTTTTTCCCTTCTCAAAATGTATTGTTTGTTGCCTGACTTAAAGTGGTTTTAAAGCCCAAAGCATTCTTTGCATTAAGGTAAAAAATGTTCATGTAGTAGCACCCCCCTCCCCTCACACCTACCTGAGCCCTCATTCCATCCAGCACTGTGCCAGTCTGCAGCGCTTCTCTCCCCTCACTTACTGGTCTCACAGACTTTGCTGAGGCAGCAGTAGCCATTGACAGCAAGACTCGGGAGCAAGCCTGCACAAGTGCCCCCATAGAAAGCAGCCTTTCTATGGGGGAACCCACCAAAGGAGGATCCAGGAGCGCTGGCGGGGGACCCGCAACGAGGAGCACAGCGACACCAGAAATGCAGAAACTGACACGACCCCCTCCCTATGCATTCCCACTGCTGGTTCTATGGAAAGTTCTCTGAGCCTAAACAAGCTGCAGTTATGAAGCAGCCATTCTCTGTCAGCACAGATAGCAATAAAAACTTTGAAGATATTTAAGTCCCTCCCTTCTAACGACTAAATACAAAAAAAAATGTAGATCATTTTAGCCAGTTTTCTAATTAATACAAGGTCCCAACCAGTAATTTCTGTCAAACTAGTAATACTGATTGGATATGGGTGAAAACTTGATTTTTGTAAGAACTTATCGTAAACTCCTTTTCTCTGAAGTTCATCGACAGACACAGTTCCATACCTTCATTATCATTGGTTATGCTCCTCCAATCAGGAATAGGCACTAGGCAGGACAAAAACGTTACCACGCCCATGGGGGCTGTCCCTGCAGGCATAACCCCACACACACTCTGCTTCAGATTGCAGTTTCGTTGCAAGCAGTGTTTAAAACACAAAAAACCCCATACACTCAAAAGTAGAGGAGCGGGTGCTACGAGGTCGATAAACTTCAGAGAAAAGGATTTTACGGTATGTCGATGAACTTCAGAGAAAAGGATTTTACGGTATGTCGAACTTCAGAGAAAAGGATTTTACGGTATGTTATTACAAAAATCGTTTTCTCCATCGTTCATCGACAGACGCAGCTCCATATCTTCATTACCATTGGGATGTCCCAAAGCAGTATTGTCAAGAGGTGTGGGAGAACAACACAAAGAAGAACGTAATTCCGCAAAGGCTAAACTTAGCCAACAAGGAAAAACCGGAGCTCACCCAGAAAAAACAGACCCTCAAAACAGACCCTCAAAACAACAAAACAAAAAAGATTCTCTTTAAACAGCAGCCTGCAAAACCTTGCAGCCAAAAAGAGGCAGCCGAAGATACCAAAATATCTACATTGTAGAACTTTGAAAGTATGCACGGACAACCAAGTTGCCGCCTTGCAAACCTGTTTCACAGACGCTTGATGGCGAAAAGCCCAAGAGGCACTCAGCGCCCTAGTAGAATGTGCCTTCACAGGGAAAGGAGGAACCCGACTCTTCAGTGAATAAGCCTAAACCACCATCTGCCTAATCCATCAATATGGTTGCAGCAGACACAGCCAATCCTTTACGAGGTCCCTCGGTAAAGACAAAAAGAGTGTCTAATTTTAAAAGACTCAGTGACCTCCAGGTAAACCCTGATCGCCCGAACCACCTCAAAAGAATGCAAAGCAATTTCCTTACAGTGCTTAGGCTTGGGACAGGGTGAAGGCAACACAATGTCTTCATTCAAATGAAAATCAGAAACCACCTTAGGAAAAAAAAGACTGATTAGGTCGAAGTACCAATTTATCTCTGTGGACCATCAGATAAGGTGAATGGCAAGACAATGCCAGCATTTCAGATACTCTGCAAGCAGAAGTGATAGCCACCAAAAAGGCAACCTCCTGAGACAACAAGAAATCTCCCGAATGTTCTCAAAAGGAGGCTTTTGAAGAACAGATAGTACCAAATTGAGATCCCACTGAAGTAGCAGGGACCATCTCGGAGGAGCCACATGGCATACTCCCTGGAGAAAAGTACGAATCAAGGTATACGTGGCTAACGGGCATTGGAAATATATAGCCAAAGCTGAAACTTGGCCTTTGATAGTGCCCAAAGCCAACCGCTGTTCAACCCCTTTCTGTAGAAAGTCCAAAACCCTAGCAATGGAAACAAGCGAGGGTGTACCTTCAGCGATTCAAACCATAAAATGTACGATTTCCATGTACAATGATATGTCTTCCAGGAAGTTGACTTCCTAGCCTTCTATAGCGTAGGAGTCAGAAAAACCTCTCTCAACACCTGGCTTTCAACAGCCATGCCGTTAAAGCCAGCGACTGTAAAGCAGTATGGAAGATCGGGCCTTGCGACAGCAGATCTTTCCTGAGAGGAAGTCTCCAAGGAGTGACCAACCTTACCAAAGTTTGCGTACCAAGACCGGCAAGGCCAGTCTGGGGTCACCAGAATGACCGGAATTCTTTTCACCTCTACTCTGCGTAGAAGCCTTGGCAGAAGGGTTAATAGAGGGAAGGCATAAAATCAGCCGATACTGACCCCAAGGAGACAACCGTGCGTCTGTGGCGTCGGCCAGAGGGACGTGGCTACAAACCTCTGCACCTTCTTGTTGAGACGAGAAGCAAACAGATCGACCAGGGGCATCCCCCCACTGAACACACAGGAGATGAAACACCTCTGGGTGTAGGGACCACTCCCCTTGGTCCAACACCTCAGGTAATCAACTTGCCAGTTTTCCACACCTGGGATGTGCACTGCATAAAGAGCAGGAACAAACAGTTTCACCCAGGCCACAATCTCAGCCACCTCCTTGGCTGCCAAGGCACTCTACTTGCCCCCCTGGTGATTGATGTAAGCTACAACTGTGGCATTGTCCGATTGAATCCGAAGCAGACAAAGCTTTATCGCTCTGAGCTCCAAAACATTTATCAACAGTTTGGACTCCTCTGCTGTCTAGGTTCCTGGGCACAGAGCTTCCCTAGCACCCCGCCCCAGCCTGACAGGCTGGCGTCTGTGGTTACCACCGTCCAAAATGGGAGGAAGGACTTGCCCTGGCATAGTGCTGGTGACTGAAGCCACCACAACAGAGCAGACTGCGTGTTGTGGCTCAAACAAATCACAGTGTCCAAGGACTTTGGATCCTTTTTCCAATTGACAAGAATCTCCTTTCGCAAAGGTCTTGTATGGAACTGAGCAAACTGAACCGCCTTGAAGGTTGATACCATCAGACCCGATGCAGGTTCTCAGAGAGGGTAGATTGGATCCCAACTGCAACCAAATCGCCTCCTGCAATTTTGTAGCTTGTCCGGGGGAAGAAAGACCCTCGCCAAGGCAGAGTTAGGCCCAGATAATCCAGTCTCGAAGAAGGTATCAGGGCGGATATCTTGAAATTGATGGTCCATCCGAACTCCTGCAGGGTTTAGACAGTGATGGTCAGGTCGCCCATCAGGGCTGAAAGAGTCTGCTCTCAATAGGAGATTGTCTAAGTACCCCAGTACTGAAATCCCCCGTTGGCACAGCAATGCCAACACTGGGGCTAGTACCTTGGTAAAAACCCTGGGGGTGGAGGCGAGACCAAAGGGTAACGCCGCAAATTGATAATGCTCTTCTGCTACTGCGAAGCAAAGAAACCGCTGGTATCCAGCGTAGATAGGGATGTGTAGATATGCGTCCTTGATATCTATTGAGGCCAAAAAAATCTCCCTAGTGTAGTGACACCACTACCGAGCGGATTGATTCCATCCTAAAACTTCTGTAACAGCACAAAGCTGTTCAGGGCCTTGAAGTCCAGGACCTTGCCCTCCTTTCCGGGCACGGGGAACAGGTTTGAATAAAACCCTTGAAAGTGTTCCTGAGAGGGAACCGGCACAATCACTCCTTGCGACAGCAAATCGTGTACCACCCCTCGCAAGTCCCTTAACTGGTCTAGAGATGGGTGAAGATTGGACGGGAAAAACCTGTCTGACGGTCGAGACTGGAATTCGATCTTGTACCCCGAGCAGGTCAGTTTATGAACCCATTTGTCCTGAATCGGGGACAAGAAGCGAAAATGTCCCCCCATCCCAGAAACGGGTGAGGGTGCCCCTTCATGCAGATGAAGATTTGTCTGCAGATCCAGACAGGCCGGCCTCAGAACCCCCAGAAGACCTGAACGATTTACTTTTTTCTTGCGACCCAGAGGTACGAAAAAGCCACTTATGAGCAGAGAAGGAAGGCCCCCGCCTAGAACGTGGCGCCTTACCTTTAGAGGATTGAGGAAGAATACTCTTTCCCCCAGTCAGACCTTTGATCAACTCATCCAGAGGGGATGCAAACAACCTTTCCCCTGTAAAGGGGAGATCAGTCAAGGCCTTTTTTGGAGGCCTGGTCAACAGACCAGCTTTTTTAGCCACACCATGCGTTTAATAGCAATCCCCACTGCTGACACCCTGGCCACTAATGGAGCCGCATCCAGGGAGGTATCACACATGGTCCATTAGTTCAAGCACCCCCGGAGGTAGCCGTTCAGCTTCTAAGTTGCTTTTAGTAGCTTCACTCATTCAGTAACCGTCTGAAACCAGAATGTTCACAAAAGTAGTTTTCAAAATGGAACCCGTTATCACGTGTAAATGGCTGGATATGGTCTCGGCCGTCTATCCACGGTGTCTGCAAAAGTCGTTGATTCCTCCCCCGGAACAACAGTAGACTTGTTTAGCCTTGAAAGTGGGGGATCCACCTTTGGTTGTACAGTCCAACTAGTGGATACTGCATCTGCAAAAGGGTAACTGTATGAGTGGGCGGCGACTGTCCGACTCATACAGTCTTCCCCAATGGGTATTGACCTCTTATCCACAGGAGCAAGCTAGGCATAAGAACAAAGCAATTTACATTGACACACCTGTAGGGGGCTGTCCCTTTGGTCCAATACCCCCCTGCTATCAGCCTTCCCAACTCAGTTTGGTAGCAAGCAGTTTAAGTCCAGAAAACCCCAAAAGAGGGGCAGAGGACTCAGAGAAAGGAATTTTACAAAAATTCTGTTTTCCCTTACGTCCTCTGACAGTCGCCGCCCACTCATACAGTCTTCATCAATGGGATGTCCCAAAGCAGTGTAGACATGACATGCGTCTCGGCCCAAGACAGAACGCATTTGTTCTGAATCAGGGACAAGAAGCGAAAATGTCCCCCCATCCCAGAAACGGGTGAGGGTGCCCCTTCATGCAGATGAAGATTTGTCTGCAGAACCCCCAGAAGACCTGAACGATTTACTTTTTTCTTGCGACCCGGGATGTCCCAAAGCAGTGTAGACACGAGATGCGAACAGATCCACATGCGGGGTTCCCCATCTCGCACACAGCATCTGAAACACCTCCGGGTGTAGGGACCATTCTCTCTGGTCCAAGGTCTAGCGGCTCAGATAATCGGCCTGCCAATTCTCCACACCTGGAATGTGAATTGCCGAAATCGCCGGGACATGCGTCTCGGCCCAAGACAGAACCCATTTGTCCTGAATCAGGGACAAGAAGAGAAAATGTCCCCCCATCCCAGAAACGGGTGAGGGAGCCATGCAGATGAAGATTTGTCTGCAGATCCAGACAGACCGGCCTCAGAACCCCCAGAAGACCTGAACGATTTACTTTTTTCTTGCGACCCCGGGATGTCCCAAAGCAGTGTAGACATGAGGGGTGGGAAGCGCAACCGTCACAAAGGCAACGCAGCACCCAGGTCAGAGAAAGGAACCTTATCTGAACAGAAAAGGTAAACCCTCTGGGTAACAGAAAAGCTCAACTGGAGCAACAATCCAGGAAAGCAAATAAACAAGGGGAAAACAATCCCAACAATCAGGGACCGGCAAAGCCAGGGCCCCCTCAAGGTACTGCCGCACACAGAACATTGCGGCCAAAGGAGGCATCTGCCGATGCCAAAACATCAAGTTTGTAAAATTTGGAGAAGGTGTGCACGGACGACCAAGTTGCAGCCTTGCACACCTGGGCCACCGAAGTATGATGCCGGAAAGCCCATGACGCACTCAACGCTCTGGTAGAGTGCGCCTTTACAGGGAAGGGCGGTACCAGTTTCTTAATCGGTTAGGCCTGTACAATCATCTGTCTGATTCATCTTGAAATGGTTGCCGCAGACGCAGCCGTACCCTTCCGAGGTCCGTCAGGAAGGACAAAAAGAGAATCCGACTTCCTAAAGGATTCAGTGGACGACAGGTAAACCATGATCGCCCGGACAACATCCAAGGAATGTAAGGCAAACTCCTTAGGATGCTTAAGATTCGCACACAGCAAAGGTAAGACAATATCCTCGTTAAGGTGAAAATCAGAAACCACCTTAGGAACGAAAGATTGGTTAGGTCGCAAGAACACCTTATCCCTATGAACCACCAGGTAAGGGGAGCGGCAAGACAGGGCCGCCAACTCCGAGACTCTGCGGGCAGATGTGATCGCCACCAGAAAGGCAACCTTTCGTGACAGCAGAGGCAGAGAAATTTTCCTGATGTTTTCAAAGGGAGGACGTTGCAAAACGGACAGAACCAAGTTCAAGTCTCAAGGAGGGAAAGGTGCTCTCCGAGGAGGAGCCAAATGACGCACTCCTTGAATAAAGGTGCGTATCAAAGAGTTTGACGCCAAGGGGCGCTGAAAAAGGATCGCCAGTGCAGATAACTGGCCCTTAATCGTGGTCAACGCAAGGCGCTGGTCCACACCAGATTGCAGGAAGGCCAACACCCTCGCCACCGAAAAGGAGCGAGGACGGATGCCCCTGGATTCACACCAGGCAAAATAAGCTTTCCAGGTACGGTAATAGGTCTTACTGGAAGAGGACCTCCTAGCCTTGAGCAAGGTAGGAACGACCACCGATGAGAGACCACGATCTCTCAGGACCTGGCTTTCAACAGCCACGCCGTCAAAGCCAGCGACTGTAAAGGATGGAAGATCGGCCCCTTAGACAGCAGACCGTCCCGTAATGGAAGTCGCCATGGAGGCTCGACGACCAGTTGTATGATGTCCGCATACCAAGACCGGCACGGCCGGTCCGGGGCCACCAGAATCACCAACTTCGGTTCTGAGACCAACCTGCGAAGGAACCTGGACAACAACTGAATCGGGGGGAAGGCATAAATCAGGCGATACTGATTCCAAGGCACCACCAGCGCATCCGAGGCGACTGCCAGCGGATCGCGCGTTCTTGCCACGAACGTTCCCACCTTGTTGTTTAGCCGAGGTGCGAACAGATCCACATGCGGGGTTCCCCATCTCGCACACAGCATCTGAAACACCTCCGGGTGTAGGGACCATTCTCTCTGGTCCAAGGTCTGGCGGCTCAGATAATCGGCCTGCCAATTCTCCACACCTGGAATGTGAATTGCTGAAATCGCCGGGACATGTGTCTCGGCCCAAGACAGAATGTTGGTCACTTCCTGGGCCGTTCGGGCACTCCTGGTGCCCCCTTGGTGATTGATGTAAGCCACCGCAGTGGCGTTGTCCGTCTGCACACGCACAGGGCAGTCCCGAAGATGATCTGACCAATGGAGAAAGCACAGTCTGATCGCTCGCAATTCCAATATGTTTATCGGCAGGGAGGATTCCTCCTCCGACCAAGTGCCCTGGGCAGACAGAATTGCCCAAAACGCCACCCCAGCCCAACAGGCTGGCATCCGTGGTGATTACCGTCCACAACAACAGGCAGAAGGATTTCCCTTCCTTCAGAGCAGGGGACTGGAGCCACCAGAGAAGATCCTCTCAGACGTGGCGACTCAGATATCCTCCTTTCCAAGGATTGAGGATGCCTGTCCCATCCGGCCAAGATCTCCGCTTGAAGAGATCGCGTGTGGAACTGTGCAAACGGTATTGCCTCGAAGGCTGACACCATCAACCCCAGGGACCGCATGCAGGCCCTGAGTGACGAGGAATCCTTGTCCCGGAGGGACCTGACCTCGTCCTGCAGAGTCCGGAGCTTGTCCTCCGGTAGAAAAATAGTTGACAGATCGCTTATAGACTCGGGCTGGCACTCTATCTTAACAGGAGATCGTCCAGATATCCCAAGATCGCAATCCCCTGCGCCCGCAACAGGGCCAGAACAGGAGCCAGCACTTTGGTAAACACCCTTGGAGCCAAAGCCGAGCGAGACCGAAAGGTTAAGGCCACAAACTGATAGTGATCCTCCGCGATTGCGAATCGGAGGAACCTCTGATGACCCTCGAATATGTGGATGTGTAAATACGCATCCTTGAGATCGATGGAAGCCAGGAAACCTCCCGGGCTTAAGGAGGCCACCACCGAACGGAGGGATTCCATGCGGAACTTTTGAACCCACACAAAGCGGTTCAGAGCTTTCAAGTCCAGAATCGGACGTACCTTGCCCTCCTTTCTGGGCACAGTGAACATATTCAAGTAAAAACCCCCGAAACCTGTCCTGATGAGGCACCGGGACGACCACCCCCTGGGCGAGGAGATCCTGAACCGCCCGATGAAGATCGTGCAACCGTTCTGGGGTCAAATGAAGATTTGAGGGAAAGAATCTGTCTGCTGGACGCAAAAGGAATTCGATCTTGTATCCTGATCGAATGATTTCCTGAACCCACCTGTCCGGAATCCGGAGCAGCCAAGGTTCTAGAAAACCACGCAGGCGTCCCCCCACCCCTGGAATGGGTGAGGGTGTCCCTTCAGGTTGAGGCGGAAGGACCCGCCGAGCCAGCGTGGGTGGATTTTGGTTTGCCCACCCAGGGCTTCCTCTGACCACCCTGGCCCTTAAAGGGTTTCCCCTTATCCTGTGCCCTGAAGGCACGAAAGGACCCCTGATTTGGTTTAAAGGAAGGGCCCCGCTTACTGTGGAAAAACTTACCCTTGGGGTTCTGGGGCAGCAGAGTGCTCTTGCCCCCAGTGACCCCTTTAACCAACTCATCCAGGGAATCCCCAAAAAGACGATTCCCTGCATAAGGGATGTCAGACACCGTCTTTCTGGAAGTCTGGTCAGCCGACCAGCTCTTTAGCCATATTAAACGACAGATCAGCGCCGCGACACCAGACAGCCGTGCTACTAGAGGAGCCTCAACCAAGGCCGCGTCACACAGGTACAAAACCACCAGACGCATCTGCTCCACCATCTCCACAGTAGTCGGAGGGGCGGAATCCGCCTCCAGAGTGCGTTTGAGCACCTGGGTCCAATCAGCCAAAGCCTGAGAGACCATAACAGAGACGAAGATGGGCTTCAGCAAAGAACCCACCACCATATAAGCGTGGCGAGCAAGAGATTCCCCCTGCCTATCCGTAGGGTCCCTGAACACCAGAGAATCCTCAGAGGGCACGAGAGTGGCCTTGTTAAACCTGGACACCGTGTGACCCACTTTAGGGGACACAGTCCAGCGCAAATCCGTAGGAGACGCGAAAGGGTAACGGAATTGAAACAGTTTTGATACCACAAAAGGGCGCTTTAAATCACGCCATTATTCGTTCACCGTTTCGTGAAACTCAGCGGAAGAAGGAAACCCCCGTGCCGCTTTCTGGGTTCTGCAAGTCCCAAAGGAAGACTGCTTACCTGGTGGGTTGGGCTCATCCTCTAAATGTTGTGTCTCCTTAACAGAAGCAATAAGCGCAGACACAGCAGCGTATTCTTTAGCCGATTCAGGGGAAGAATCATCCCCATCCCCCTATCAGAATGAAAGGACTGAGACCCCTCAGGGGGTAAACTGTCCAGGGCAACCATATCAGACTCAGAATCAGAGGATAGTGAAATCCTAGGTCTTTTTCTAGAACCCCGCTCTGACATCAATAAATCCACCTTGGACGCTAAAGTCGCAAGTGCAGCAGCAAGAGAAGGTGAAGATTCAGGAGTACCTGAATCATTCACCAAGGCTGGGGGGGGGGAATTTGCAGTCCTGGGACTCCATGAGAAAAATACTATGGCACTGGCCCTTTAAGACGCGATCGCGGCGACCCACCGCAATGCACCGCAATAAGGATTACACTAAGGTACCCCCCTGAGATGGGAAAAGCACTGAAAACAGAAGAATATTCCCCAAAACCAGCAAAAAGAACCCCAGAAGTGTTACCACGCTGCTAAGAATGATCTCTGCATACAGGAAAGGAAGTGATGTCACCCGCTAGAGGCTGAACAGGATCTGGTCTAAGGGAAAATGATTGCCAATGCATATGAATGGGAGGCTCTGGGAAAATGGCCGCCGACCATGTGTAAAAAAAAAAGAACACCTTGCCACACACAAGATGGCGCCCGAAGGCAACAAAAACACTACATAGAGAGCTGCAGAAAGTGCCCGCAGTGAGGCCAGAGCAGCCGCCCATACCCAAAATGGAGGAGCCGCAGGTTTTTGCACCGCAGCGGTCCGCACCGCCATGTCTGCACCCCCAAACACACTAATAAAGCGGACAGGGATAGGGACCCCCACACGGCGATACATGCGCCTAGAAGCCCCCGCAGGGACCGGGAGGGATGCGAGCCCCGGACACAGACATGAGGGGAGAGCACAGACACCAGCAGACTCATCCCCAAACAGAAGTTACTTACCGCTCCATATGGCGTGGGCGCCTCAATATCACGGGAACCCCCTTCCCAGATGGCGTGGGAGCCGTCAGCCAGCCAAAATAGTATGCGTCGCTCGGTCAATAACGCATGTTGAGGCATCCCAGCGAGGTAGCCACCTCGCAGGCTTTTGCCCGAGGACAGGGGCAGGTCGTTTGCTAGGCCAGGACAAACGCATAGCCTGCTAAACGCTCAATGGCAGGCTGGGATTCCATAAGATCCTCTGTCCTGGAGTGCCAGGATGACCAGTCCGATTCCCAGCTCCGCAAACGCTGTAGTCTTCCGAAGATCCGACTAACTAAGCGCAGAATAAATAAAAAGCTAGTAGTGCAAAGAAAAACACATTTGCAGCAAATAAAAGTAATAAAACAGAAGAAAGGCTGAGACATGTAGCCCCAGCACAGGGATAGCCTATCTTACTCCTTAACTAGGCAGAAGACAAACTGAGTTGGGAAGGCTGATAGCAGGGGGGTATTGGACCAAAGGTGTGTCTATGTAAATTGCTTTGTTTTTAACAAGTCTTATGCCTAGCTTGCTCCTGTGGATAAGAGGTCAATACCCATTGGTGAAGACTGTATGAGTGGGCGGCGACTGTCAGAGGACGTAAGAGAAATATATATTTATATTTATTTATTTTTTGCATTTTGTAAAATATTTTTATTTTTCATTTTTTACTTATCCAGCAATTATTGCATCACCTATTGATTCTGCACTTTTTTATGTTGAGCCACTATTTTGTGGCTTAATCACTCTTTCAGAAATTTCTACCACTATTCATGGCTGTATATTGCCACTGTCACTTTGACACCTTATGTGTTAGCATTTTGCGCCTTATATGTCTTCATCCGTTTACACCAATCCTTCACTTTATTATTAATATTGTTTAATTGATCCGTGTCAGATCAATTTTTCACCATCACTCAGCACTTTGAATTTTCTCGATTTTTAATACTAGCGTCTTCTAATTTATATTTAATTTACCACTTGTCACTTTATTGCACATGATCTATTTTATGTATATGTGATACATGTGATGTCATTTGCTTGAGGCTATTTGACATTTATTATTAGCCTCTTATTTATATTGTCACTTTATCGCACTTGATGTATACATCTTTCTATATGTGACATATGTGAGATTATTTGTTTGAGGTCATTTGCACACTATATATGGCCAGAGGATACTAGTTACTGAGATATTGACATCACGCATTTTTATATATACCAATTTATTAACACAACACAGGCAGCACCAATCACTTCACACCCCCTCCTTTACACATGTTTATACCTTTGCCTACCCTGTGCTGCAATCACTCTCAAAAAGATCACCACCCCACCAGGAGAAGTTTAAATCAAAAGAACAGCAGTATCAAACATCTGACTCCACTCACACCCTTCCCAACCTGGCACAGAAAACTAGCTAAAAAGCGGAGTATGTATATATATATATATATTTTTTTTTTTTTTTTTTTTTTTTTACATACCTGTCCATAGTTATCAATTGCAGACACCAATCGATTCAAATTGAGTAAGTCAAAGGAAGATCTTAGTGCCTGGCCAAGAGTAGTGAGTCCTGTAGCTTGAAGGTTCTTCAACTCATTCATAAAGGTTGCATGATTCTCCTTCCAACCAGCCTGTTGATGAATGGATGAGTTAGTAAAAAGAAAAAAAAAAAATCATGCTTTTGCTTGAAGAAATTTTAAGGCCATGTGAAATAAGTATACTGCCTCATATTTAGTTGCGATACAGCTTTGTAAAGGTATTGTGATAATATTGTGATATAAATATACTATTTCAATTTGTAACTTTATCTGACAAGGAGTCTCAAATTTACAGGTTGCTCACGAGGACTATGGTGTACTTTTAATAAACAGAGAAAAGCCGCGATCCTCAGGATAGCGACTGATCTCCGTTGTGTACCGGTTTAGGTAGCTGAGATGAAGAGCAGAGAACATGTTCTTCGCTTCTCATCACAGTACATGACCGTTCTGTCACAAACGGCCAGTTTAGAAAAGTGAGATCTGAACATCTCACAGCTGTTAGGGCTCTTTCACACGGTCCGCCTCCGTAGGCGGATCCGTGTTGCTCAGCAGGGATCGATCCGCGATCCCCGCTGAGCCGGGTGGATGACAGCTCCGTCTCCGCTTGCAGAGCGGAGAGGGAGGTGTCTCAGCACCCGCTGCCCTCTATGGGGGATCGGATGAGAGCGGACCGCCTGTCTGCTCTCATCAGATCTGCTCCGATTACTGAACGGATGGAAAAATAGGGTTTCCATCCGTCCAGATTTCAGCACAGGATCGGATGCGGATGGCAGCGGGTGTCAGCGGAGGTGTCTCCGCTGACACCCGCTGCCCCATAGAGCTGCATGGAGGATCCGATCAGATCCGACCGCCCGTGTGAAAGAGCCCTTACTCTGAAATATCTCCATTCCAGATTCTCCAGTTCAGAGGTGGAGAATCAGGGGGAGAAGCTGGTGTAATTAGAGGAAGACTTCTTTCTTCCTATATATCAGTACCAGTGGGTTCAAAATGAATATTAAAAAAAATAATAAATATATATATATATATAATTGTATGTATATACACACACACATTATTATATATACACACACATACCAGTACATACATACATAAATATATATATATATATATATATATATATATACACACTGTAAGTATTGGTGTGTGTGTGTGTGTGTGTGTGTGTGTGTGTGTGTGTGTATATATATATATATATATATATATATATATATATATATATATATATATATATATATATATATATATACACACACATATACATACATATATACATACATATATACATACACACACACACACACATACTGGTATGTATGTGTGTGTATATATATGTACACACACTGTATGTATATGTACTGTATATATGTATATATACTGTATGTGTGTGTATATATATATATATATATATATATATATATATACACACACACACACATACTGTATGTACAGTGCCTTGCGAAAGTATTCGGCCTCCTTGAACTTTGACCTTTTGCCACATTTCAGGCTTCAAACGAAGATATAAAACTATTTTTTTTTTTTTTGAAGAATCAACAAGTGGGACACAATCATGAAGTGGAACGAAATGTATTGGATATTTCAAACTTTTTTAGCAAATAAAAAATGGAAATATTGGGCGTGCAAAATTATTCAGCCCCTTTACGTTAAGTGCAAACTCTCTCCAGAAGTTCAGTGAGAATATCTTGTGAGATTACAGGCAGTCCACCACATTTTACATGGATCTCGGCCGTTTTCAGAGGAAAAACTTGTCCTCTGATCACCCTGTGAGAAGTGAAGTTCTCGGCCTCCTAAACTGGGTGCCAGAGGAAATAATTTTTCTCTGAGAACTGCCGAGAAGTGAACTGAGAGAAAACTTATCAGTTTATTAAAACGTACACCTATGATAGAATAAGATAAAATGAACACGCTATAAGTAATCTGATCCTAGAGCATCTCTATACAACTATTTGTAACATTTCTTAACACCTCCTGTATAAACATCTATCTAGAGCAGTGTTTCTCAACATTTTTTTAGTCAAGGCACGCTTTTAAAATTATGGATAATCCCAAGGCACCCTCCAAAATTATGGACAGTCCTGAGGTGCCCCATTCTAAAATGTAAAAGTTATTCTAATAGTTTTACATAATGCAGCAGCATCAATACATGTAAGACAACCAGCATTAGATGTGATTTATTCTTCCAAAGCAAATACACTTTTGCAAACTAGTATTCCAATGTTTCTCTCTTCTCCCTCAATTTTTCTTTATCACTTAGCTAATGAGACCCCAAAGCTAATGGAGAGGGGCAAGGGAGGGTCAAACAAGGATTATTTGCAGGCAACTGACATCCTCCTTAATAACGGACGATATCATTGGTCGTTAGGAGGTTGGCAGCTAGAAGGATGTAATTGTGTACAATGAAAACCTGTGGCTTTGTGTAACTAAAAGACAGGTCTCATCCACTCACCGGCTTGTATACAATTTTGGGACAATCTTTGGGCATTTTTGCCAAGGCAGCCTGGTTGAAAAAGGCTGATTTAGAGCTTTCCGATACTCCTCCACATTATTTGTGAGCTAAAGGCAAGACTAGAAGAATATGGGCCCCAGTAACAGAGATAGAGAGAACTGTGAAAGCAATGAAAATCCTAGCAAGTAGCAAGAGAAATGCAAAGTCTCTGGCTCAATGTTTACACCTATGCTGACAACAGAAGACACAACAAAAGCAAACTATAGTGTCCGTTTATCAAGCATTGCTTAGTTCTCTGGCACCCTCAGAGAAGATCGCTCTCCTCTGAGTGTCTGTTTAGGAAGCGGTGTAGATTGCGTCTCCCTTTGAGGAGTGAAGCGATTTACAAATGCTTCGAACTGTGGAAAATGCCCCCCCTTACTGTAATGTCAGGAGATTACAGTACCAGAAAAATCAGTGAAACTCTCTGGTGCCAGTTTATTAAGCGTGGTGAATTACCGCTGCTAAGTACACAGGCATTCTCAGAGGAGACCGCCCAGCTCATATTAAAAAAGTAATAAAGTTAAAGTCCCCCTACAAAGAAATTAAGGGTCTATAATATTTATCATAGGTGTATTATAAATGATAGAGACCGAATATCAAACAAAAATCCAGAAAAAAAACATGATACAAATGCTATAAATTGAGTTGCAGTTCACTAAGTAAAGCAAGAAGGTAGAAACATGATGCTTTGGGGCAGCTAAAGGTACAGGCCGACTTTGTTGCATTGAGGGGCCAATGGAAAAGGCCATGTATTGGAAAATCTTGAATGAGAACCTTCTCATCTCAGCCAGAACACTGAAAATGGGTCATGAGTGGATCTTCCACAGCATGACAATGACCCAAAACATACCACCAAGGCAACAAGGGCGTGGCTCAAGTAGAAGCACAATAAGGTTAGGGAGTGGTCTAGGCAGTCTACAGACCTTAACCACTTAAATACCGGGCACTTTTCCCCCTTTCCGCCCAGGCCAATTTATAGCTTTTAGCGCTGTTGCATTTTGAATGACAATTGCGTGGTCATGCAACACTGTACCTAAACCAAATTTATGTCATTTTTTCCCCACAAATAGAGCTTTCTTTTGGTGGTATTTGATGATCGCAAGGTTTTTTCTTTTTTGCTAAACAAATAAAATAAGACCAAAAAGTTTGGGAAAAAAAAAGTATTTTTGTTTAGGTTATAAAATTTTGTAAATAGATACGTTTCTTCCTTCACTGATGAGGCCGCACTGACAGGCACTGATGAGGAGGCACTGATGGGGTGGCACTAATATTCGGCACTGGTATGCAGTACTGATGGGCACTAATATATGGTACTGATGGGTAGCACTGATATGCAGCATTGGTGGGCACTGATAGGCAGAATTGATGGGCACCGATAGGCAGCACTGATGGGCGGCACTGGTGGGCAATAATGGGCACTGGTGGGCGGCACTGATAGATGGCAATGATGGGCACTGGTGGGCAGCACTGATGGGGAGGGCACTGGTGGCAGCACTGATGGGGAGGGCACTGGCGGGCTCCCTGAGCCCTGATTGCAATCCCTGTTGGCCATCCCTGGGGTCATGGGTGGGCATTCCTGGTGGTTCTAGTGGCACACCCCCCCCCCACCCCCAAGGGTCTGCACTGGTTATCAATGCTCCGATTACCAGTGCAGACCCCCCCCCCCCCGTCATGAGAGCTGCAGATCGGCTCTTCTCTACTAGTGTCTGTCAGGCACGAACTGAGGAAAGCCGATCAACGGCACCTCCTATTTACTATGTGACCGGCTGTGATTGGACACAGCTGGTCACATGGTAAAGAGCATACGTCAGTCACACAGCACACACAGCCCTTCCTGCCTCCACCTCTCCTCTGCAGTCTGTATTTTGATTACATCTCTGGGACCAAGTCCATGATCCCCCCAGCCTGAACCCCCCCCCCCCTCCATGAGTAAAGGACCTGAGTGAGCTGCAGGGAACCTTGTGTGTGCAGACCACCACACCCACCCGGAGGATATACAGTGGACGCATACCAAATTCCTCGGGGACAGTGGAACGGAACCGCAAATACATTTTAGTGGGATTCAGTGGGGTGACAGATTCCCCCCAGTGTTTTGATCTTGCATGTGGACATTCCTCTTGCACTGAGCACATAGCACTTTGGAATTGTTTTAGAATATTGCACCAGTATTTATAATTTGAACTTTTATGAAACACGGACACTAAGTTTCAGCACTTAGAAGAACCGGTTGGGGGTTCACTTTCATATGATTTTAAGTGCAGTTATAAGTGTGTTTTTATTTTATATGATTAATTTGTATTTGATGATGTTCAATAGGACACCATAATATCTTTGAGCGCTGTCTCCCTTTCCTCACTCACTAAGTACACAACCCCTTGTTGTTTTTGACTAGTGGCTCAAGAAAAAAAGGAAAAAAAGATTTATTTATTTTAGTTGCACAAATTCGCAAAATTCCATTCACAATATCATTTTAACTTCTTTTCACTAGACTCCTAGGCGCGGTCACGTGAGTTTATATACTCACAACTTTTTTATTCTCAGAGAAATTTCGTGATTATGCTCCGTCAACTAAAAACGGTTATAACCGCTGAGCATGAGAGAGAAAATTTGGAGGATATTTCCTCTGATTTTCGTCAAGTGTGTACAAGCCTTAAAAATCCTATAGTAAATTTATGGAGTGAACTGAAACTTCGAGAAAGACTGAAACCTTTAGGATTTAGAGAAGATTTGTAAAGTGGACCAAAATCCCTCCTGAGATGTGTGCAAACCTGGACACCTACAAGAAACGTCTTATCTCTGTGCTAGTACTTGGTGGAAAAACTCTAGTTTGCCAAGTCATGTTTTACTTGGGGATCAAATACTTTTTTTAATGGCTGAAATTTAAAATTAACTTATAGTATTTGCTTAATGTGATTTTTTTCTGGATTTTTGGTTGATATTCTGTCTTTATAATTTAAATACACCTATGATGAAAATATAGACCCTTTATTTTTTTGTCAGTGGGCAAACTTACAAAATCTTCAGGGGATCAAATAATAGAATTTTTGTAAGAACTTACCATAAAATTATTTTCTCCGAGTCCTGACAGTCGCCGCCCACTCATACAGTCTTTATTACTGGGTATTGGTCTTATCCACAGGAGTAATCTAGGCAGAAGATTTTATTAAAAAAGCATTCACAAAACCTTGTATAGACACACCTACAGGGGGCTGTCCCTCTGGTCCAATACCCCCCTGCTAGCAGCATTCCCAATTCAGGTTGGTAGCAAGCAGTATATAGGTCCATGAACCCCAAAAGAGGGGCGGGGCGGCGACCGTCAGAGGACTCAGAGAAAAGAATTTTATGGTAAGTTCTTACAAAAATTCGAATTTTTTCTTACGTCCTCTGACAGTCGCCGCCCACTCATAGTCTTCACTTATGGGATGTCCCAAGGCAGTGTAGATGTGAGGGGTGGGAAACGTAACCGTCTAAAAGGCAACGCAACACCCAGTTCAGAGAAAAGAACTTATCTTGAACCAGAAAGGTAAAACACTGGGTAACAGGAAAGCTCAATAGGAGCGAACAAACCCAGGAAAGCAAAATAACCAAGGGGGAAAAACCCCAACAGGAGGGGACAGGCTAAAAAACGCCATGTCTCCCCTAAGGTACTGCCGCACTCAGAACTTTGCGGCCAAAGGAGGCATCTCCCGATGCCAAAACATCAAGTCTGTAAAATTTTGTAAAGGTGTGCACAGACGACCAGGTTGCCGCTTTGCACACCTGGGCCACCGACGCCTGATGGCGGTAGGCCCAAGACGCACTCACCGCTCAGGTAGAGTGCGGCGTGACAGGGAAAGGTGGAACCCATTCCCTAAGCGAATAAGCCTGAACATTCGTCTGTCTGATCCATTTAGAAATGGTTGCCGCAGACGCAGCCATACCCTTCTGAGGTCCCTCTGGAAGGACAAAAAGAGAATCCGACTTCCTGAAGGATTCAGTAGACGACAGGTAAACCCCGATTGCCCGGACTACATCCAAGGAATGCAAGGCAAACTCCTTAGGATGCTTAGGTTTCGCACACAGCGAAGGCAAGACAATGTCCTCGTTGAGAAGAAAATCTGACACCACCTTTAGAAGGAAAGATTGATGAGGTAGCAAGACCACCTTATCCCTATGAACAACCAGATAGGGGGAGCGGCAAGACAGGGCCGCCAACTCCGACACTCTGCGAGCAGATGTGATCGCCACCAGAAAGGAGACTTTCCGTGACAGCGCAGGCAGAGGAATCTCCCGGATGTTCTCAAAGGGAGGACGTTGCAAAACGGACAGAACAAAATTCAAGTCCCAAGGGGCAAGGGCGCCCTCCTAGGGGGAGCCAGATGACGCGCCCCTTGAAGGTGCAGATCAAGGAATTTGACGCCAAGAGGCGCTGGAAGAGAATGGCCAGCGCAGATAACTGACCCTTAATAGTGGTCAGCGCAAGACGTTGGTCCACACCAGATTGCAGGAAGGCTAACACCCTCGCCACCAAAAAGGAGCGAGGATGGAAACCCTGCGATTCACACCAGGCGAAATAAGCCTTCCAGGTACGATAATAAATCTTACCGGACGAGGCCTTCCTAGCCTTGAGTAAGGTAGGGATGACCGCCAATGAGAGACCCTGATCTCTCAAGACCTGGCTTTCAACAGCCACGCCGTTAAAGCCAGCAACTGTAAAGCAGGATGGAAGATCGGCCCTTGAGACAGTAGATCGTCTCGTAATGGGAGCCACCAGGGAGGCTCGACAACCAGTTGTACGATGTCCGCGTACCAAGACCGGCGCGGCCAATCTGTGGCCACTAGAATCCCCACCCTCAGTTCCGAGGCCAACCTGCGAAGGAACCTGGACAGCAATTGAATCGGGGGCAAGGCATAAATCAGGCGATACCGATTCCAAGGCACTACCAACGCGTCCAAGGCGTCTGCCAGAGGGTCGCGCGTTCTTGCCACGAACCTTCGCACCTTGTTGCTTAGCCGTGATGCGAACAGATCCACATCCGGGGATCCCCACCGCGCACACAGCATCTGAAACACCTCCGGTGCAGGGACCATTCCCCCTGGTCCAGGGTCTGACGGCTCAGATAGTCGGCCTGCCAGTTCTCCACACCTGGAATGTGAACGGCCGAAATCGCCGGGACCTGCGTCTCGGTCACTTCCTTGGCTGCCCCGTGCCCCCTTGGTGATTTATGTAAGCCACCGCAGTTGCGTTGTCCGTCTGCACACGCACAGGGCGGCCCCGAAGATGACCCGACCAACGGAGCAAACATAGTCTGATCGTTTGCAATTCCAAGATATTGATCGACAGGGAGGATTCCACCTCTGACCAAGTGCCCTGGGCAGACAAATTGCCCAGAATGCCACCCCAGCCCGACAGGCTGGCGTCCGTGGTGACCATCGTCCATGACAATGGCCGGAAGGATTTCCCTTCTGTCAGAGCCGGAGACTGCAGCCACCACAGAAGATCCGCCTTGACCTGGTGGCTCAAAGAGATCCTCCTTTCCAAGGAATGAGGACGTCTGTCCCACCTGGCCAGAATCTCCGCTTGCAGAGATCGTGTATGGAACTGTGCAAATGGTATCGCCTCGAAGGCTGACACCATCAATCCCAGAGACCGCATGCAGGTCCTGAGCGATGAGGACTCGTTGTCCCTGAGGGACCTGACCTCGTTCTGCAGAGTCTGGAGTTTGTCCGTCGGCAGGAAGACTTTTGCCTGGGCGGAGTCCAGAACCATCACCAGGTAAGGGAGGCGAACAGAAGGAGACAATGTCGACTTCTGAAAATTGATGGACCACCGAACTCCTGAAGCATCTGAACCATGGTTGACAGATTGCGCAACAGAGTGGCACTGGAACTCGACCTTAATAGGAGATCGTCCAGATACCCAAGGATTGCAATCTCCTGCACCTGCAACAGGGCCAGGACAGGAGCCAACACTTTGGTAAACACCCTTGGAGCCGAAGCGAGACAGAAAAGGCAACGCCACGAACTGATAGTGCTCCTCCGCGAGTGCGAATCGGAGGTACCTCTGATGACCTTCGTAAATGGGGATGTGTAAATACGCATCCTTGAGGTCGATGGAAGCCAGGAAATCTCCCGGACTCAGGGAGGCCACCACCGATCGGAGGGAGGGACTCCATACGGAATTTTTGAACCCGCACAAAGCGGTTCAGAAACTTTAAGTCCAGAATTGGATGCACCTTGCCCTCCTTTCTGGGCACAGTGAACAGATTAGAGTAAAAACCCCGAAACTTGTCCCGATGCGGCACCGGGACGATCACCCCCTGGGCGAGGAGATCCTGAACCGCCCGTTGGAGATCTTGGAAACGATCTGGGGTCAAATGAAGATTTGAGGGAAAGAATCTGTCTGTTGGGCATGATCAGAATTTGATCTTGTACCCCGAGCGAATGAGTTCCTGAACCCATCTGTCCTGAACCTTGGCCAGCCAGAGCTCGGGAAAACAGCTCAGACGACCCCCACCCCTGAGACAGGTGAGAGCGCCCCTTCAGGTCGAGGTGGGCTGGGCCGCCATGCCAGAGTGGGTGGCTTTTGATTTTCCCGTCCAAGGCTTCTTCTGGCCACCAGAGGCCTTGAAGGATTTGCCCTTGTCTTGTGCCTTGAAGGCACGAAAGGACCCCTGGTTAGGTTTAAAGGAAGGGCCCTGCTTACCTGGGGGGTATTTGCTATCCTGGGACTCCTTCAGAGCACTTAGAAATTAAATAGTGCTGGCTCTTTAAATCTGTGATAAATGTGGTTCCCACCGCAATGAATAACTAGCCTGTGCTACTAAGCACTGAAAAATAATAACTGCCAGCAGAGATATAAACAAACAGCAAAGCAAACAGAAAAAACAGCAAAATATCCCCCAGAAGTGTGCTATACTGTACCCACGCTGCCAGCTCGATCTGTGTGCCAGGAGAAGGAAATGTCATGCCACAGTGCTGAGCCACAAGAAAATGGTTGCCAATATAAGTCTATGGGGGAGGGTCTGAGGAAATGGCCGCTGAGCACATTGAGGAAACACATTGCCCACACTAAAGATGGTGCCCGAAGGGCGCCAAAGCATTACAGAAAATGGCTGCTGCCCTCACAATGAGGTCAAACAGCCTGCCCAAACCTGAAATGGTGGCCCCGCGGTTTTACACCGATTCTGGCCCCCACAAGCATGTCTGTACCCCCAAAACGTTGCACAAGCATCACATGGACTCAGGGACCCCCGCAACCCCCCCAAACCGCGGCAGAACCGCTATAGCACCCCCGCAGGGGCCGGGAAAGGACACACGGGAACCATACTGACAGACATGAGGGTGATATCACAGACTCCACATAGACTGCCATCCCCGTAACAGAGGCCCCACATACACCCCCGACAGATAATGCCATAGACAGAGGGGTAGCATGGTACTTGCCGTCCAGCAAAACGTGGGGTACCGCTCTGTGACAGGAAGCCTCCCACTCCGGGTGGGGGTGCCGTCAGCCGAACAGGACTCTAGCAACACACGGCGTACCGCAGTTGAGACATCCCAGCAAAGTTCCCAGGCTTGTCCCTGAGGACAGGGACAGGTCGTTTGCGAGGCCTGGGCGTACGCATAGCCTGCTAACGCTCAATTGCAGGCTGGGATTCCGTAAGGCTCTAGGATAACCAGTGCGGTTCCCAGCTCCGCAAACGCTGTAGTCTTCCGAAGTCTGACTAACTAAGCGCAGGAACAAATAAAAAGCTATCAGTGTAAAGAAAAATCACTTTTTCAGAAATAAAAATAAGAAGAAAAGGCTGAGACTGCAGCCCCAGCCAAAGGAAGCCTGCCTACTCCAAACTAGGCAAAAGACAAACTGAATTGGGAATGCTGCTAGCAGGGGGGGGGGGGGGTATTGGACCAGAGGGACAGCCCCCTGTAGGAGTGTCTATACAAGGTTTTGTGAATGTTTTTTTAACAAAATCTTCTGCCTAGCTTACTCCTGTGGATAAGACCAATACCCAGTAGTGAAGACTGTATGAATGGGCGGCGACTGTCAATATATATATATATATACACATATACATATATACACACACACTATATTGTCAAAAGTATTGGGATGCCTGCCTTAGCACGCACGTAAACTTAAATGGCATCCCAGTCTTAGACCATAGGGTTCAACATTGAGTTGGCCCACCCTTTGCAGCTATAACAGCTTTAACTCTTCTGAGAAGGCTGTCCGCAAGGTTTAGGTGTGTATCTATGGGAGAGTTTTACCATTCTTCCAGAAGTGCATTTGTGAGGTCATGCACTGATGTTGGACAAGAAGGTCTGGCTTGCCTTCTCCGCTCTAATTCATCCCAAAGGTGTTCTAGACTGAGGTCAGGACTCGCTCATCCATGTCTTTACAGACCTTGCTTTGTGCACTGGTCCTAATCATTTGGTGGAAGGGGATTATGATGCGGAGTTGTTTTTAAGGGGTTGGGCTTGCCCCCTTAATTCCAGTAAACTTATCTCTTAAGGCGTCAGCATACCAAGAAATTTTGGACAATTTTATGCTCCCAACTTTATTGGAACAGTTTGGGGATGGCCCAGTGCACAAAGCAAGGTCCATAAAGACTAAACTAGGCAGCAAGAAACTGATTTTAGAGCACAGTGTGTCTGGGGTTATGTCGTAAGGGACAGAAAATTGGATTTATGTAAGAACTCAATGTAAAATCCTTTTCTGAGTCCTTTGACAAATGCAGCTCTCGCCCCTCTATTTTGGGGTTGGTTGTGTCTTCTTTCACTGCTTGCTAAGAAACGGATATTAGAGCATAGTGTGTCTGGGGTTATGTCGTAAGGGACAGCCCCTATAGGCATCTCGAGTGAAAACATTTCACTGACTAGTCTACTCCTGTAGATGGCGCATAACCCATTAAAGAAGAAGCATAGAGAACTACGTCTGTCAAAGGATGTAAGCGAGAAAAAATTGATCTCCCAATCTGATGATATATACCAGATTCAACCACCAGTATATACAATACATCTCTTCTGTCTGTTATTCTTAGAGTGGATTAGAGATTTTTCTCCCTAACCATATAGTTGGTTATTTAAATTTACAACTGCATATACTGTAAATATTTCAGAAAAAAATTGCCTTTTTTTAAACTTTATATATTAACTAAATTATACACCACGCTTTTTTAAAGGTTATTATCCAATGAATTGAAACAATAAAATCAGCCAACTAATCGATTGTGAAAATAATTGTTATTCCCATAACGACTCATGGGAAAGGCTATGGCGATTTTGCGCCCTGGACCTGATGACGTAAGCAGTATCAGGAAGCACACCAGCGGCTTAAAGCCCTAAGGACTTTCTAAGCAGACTCAAGCAGGAAAGAGGAAAATGGGAATCTGACATGGACGGAGACAATGAAAACATTACGGTGGTGAGTGTGATCTTACCTTCCACTCACAAACGCTATTGGACTATGGTGTCCTCTATTTAAGTTTCCTGAACCGGAATGGATAGGTCTGTCATAATACCACATTATTCTCACATTCACAGAATAACCTCTTCCTTGCTGAACTGGATGTCACATATTTATTATACCCGATACCTCATTGCCTTTTACCCAATTCTTGTATTGGAGCCACTCATGTTTACTTGGTAGACCTCCAACCAAACAACTAATCACTATCATCAACCTTATTTGAATTTATATATTCCCATATATGTGGTTTGATTTTATATTGACAATGTTGTCAATTTTATTATGTTTGGTGACGGTTTAGTGTGATATTGGGGTTTTTGTATCAATTTTTTCAATAAATTATACTTCTAATCAGTAACCGTGTGTCCCTATATGACTTCTGGGAGGGAATCCCCTCCCACTCTTTTTGTATGATATTTAAGTCTTGGGATTGCACCAAACCTAAATCACTAGGCGTTTGGTGACAGAGTATGTAGGTTTAGGGAGTCGTCACTAATTAGACACCCCTAGAATTATTGGGGATGGGCCGAAGTGGTAACCTTGGTTTTTGAACCCCCAGGTCACCAGAACTAGTTTCCCCATTGGAAGATTTCACCTCTATTTTTCTGGGGACAAAACCAAAATTTGGGATTTTATTTTACTTCCACTTTCAATAATAATGGAATAACAGGACAAACTGAGGGTGAATCTCCATAGTAGAGGCACAGACAGCCAAAAAAAAAAAAAAAAAAGTGTTCTAATCCCATCCCCACTTTAGCCAAAACTAAGTTTTGCCTCTTGTTATATACAGTGGGTACGGAAAGTATTCAGACCCCCTTAAATTTTTCACTCTTTGTTATATTGCAGCCATTTGCTAAAATCATTTAGGTTCATTCTTCTTCCTCATGAATGTACACATAGCACCCCATACTGACAGAAAAACACAGAATTGTTGACATTGTTGCAGATTTATTAAAAAAGAAAAACTGAAATATCACATGGTCCTAAGTATTCAGACCCTTTGCTGTGACACTCATATATTTAACTCAGGTGCTTTCCATTTCTTCTGATCATCCTTGAGATGGTTCTACACCTTCATTTGAGTCCACCTGTGTTTGATTATACTGATTGGACTTGATTAGGAAAGTCACACACCTGTCTATATAAGACCTTCCAGATCACAATGCATGTCAGAGCAAATGAGAATCATGAGGTCAAAAGGAACTGCCTGAAGAGCTCAGAGACAGAATTGTGGCAAGGCACAGATCTGGCCAAGGTTACAAAAAGATTTCTGCTGCACTTAAGGTTCCTAAGAGCACAGTGGCCTCCATAATCCTCAAATGGAAGACGTTTGGGACGACCAGAACCCTTCCTAGAGCTGGCCGTCCGGCCAAACTGAGCTATCGGGGGAGAAGAGCCTTGGTGAGAGAGGTAAAGAAGAACCCAAAGATCACTGTGGCTGAGCTCCAGAGATGCAGTCAGCAGATGGGAGAAAGTTGTAGAAAGTCAACCATCACTGCAGCCCTCCACCAGTCGGGGCTTTATGGCAGAGTGGCCCGACGGAAGCCTCTCCTCAGTGTAAGACACATGAAAGCCCGCATGGAGTTTGCTAAAAAAACACCTGAAGGACTCCAAGATGGTGAGAAATAAGATTCTCTGGTCTGATGAGACCAAAATAGAACTTTTTGGCCTTAATTCTAAGCGGTATGTGTGGAGAAAACCAGGCACTGCTCATCACCTGTCCAATACAGTCCCAACAGTGAAGCATGGTGGTGGCAGCATCATGCTGTGGGGGTGTTTTTCAGCTGCAGGGACAGGACGACTGGTTGCAATCGAGGGAAAGATGAATGCGGCCAACTACAGGGATATCCTGGACAAAAACCTTCTCCAGAGTGCTCTGGACCTCAGACTGGGCCGAAGGTTTACCTTCCAACAAGACAATGACCCTAAGCACACAGCTAAAATAACGAAGGAGTGGCTTCACAACAACTCCGTGACTGTTCTTGAATGGCCCAGCCAGAGCCCTGACTTAAACCCAATTGAGCATCTCTGGAGAGACCTAAAAATGTCTGTCCACCAACGTTTACCATCCAACCTGACAGAACTGGAGAGGATCTGCAAGGAGGAATGGCAGAGGATCCCCAAATCCAGGTGTGAAAGACTTGTTGCATCTTTCCCAAAAAGACTCCTGGCTGTATTAGATCAAAAGGGGGCTTCTACTAAATACTGAGCAAAGGGTCTGAATACTTAGGACCATGTGATATTTCAGTTTTCTTTTTTAATAAATCTGCAACAATGTCAACAATTCTGTGTTTTTCTGTCAGTATGGGTACTATGTATACATTCATGAGGAAGAAGAATGAACTTAAATGATTTTAGCAAATGGCTGCAATATAACAGAGTGAAAAATTTAAGGGGGTCTGAATACTTTCCGTACCCACTGTACTTTAGGTTGGGAAGTCATTAGTGAATGAAGCCAGGTCATTGTGATAGCCTGGGAAACCAGAATTGACATAATCGCTCCCGAAGTCAGACAAAAATGCTCAAAATGGCCTGAGTGTGAACCTGGGCTTAAACACAAAGAAAATATGCCACACCCTACTTTATCCAAAATGAAAATAGTTTGGGCTTTAGACCCACTTTAAGCAAACCGTATTCCCAGACGTGTATCCTTGTATCCATAAAGGCACACTGAATGGGCACAACAGCCTCAATTTTTCAGAGATGAAGGGGTTCCATACTTAACAAGCCAACATACAACAATAAATAGGAAGTCATGCTGCATCTCGGATAACGTGATTTGAAGAGAACTAGCAAAAGTGTGCCGAGGGGAATTGCGGTGATGAATGCTAATTAGAGGACAGACAAATAGCAGGGTTTATTTTGTACATTTTAGTGCATAGTATAGCTGGCGAGTAAGAAGCATACAGAATGCAACAATGTTCAGTAAAAAAAAAAAAAAAAATGTATAGCTCAGTGTTGAGTATCAATGAGGAGCAAAGTTGTACTGAGGGGTGCAGTATGGTGTGTAAAATGTACTGCGATATATATTCAATGTGTAATGTAAAGCACAGTATGAAGTGTGGAGTAGGTGCCATTAAGCACAGTGTTGATTTAGGGTGCAATAGTGAGGAGTACAGTATGGACAGGATGGTGTGCAGAATCCAAGTGTACAAAGTGGAGCCACCAGGAGTAACAAAAATGTGAGATGGTGTAGAGTGCAGCACAAAAGTGTGGCATATAGAATGTACATCACTCTGTGGAGTCATGTGGCATACAGAGTATAGAGTAGAGTGCAGAATCCTAAAAATAGATTTTTAGCGCTAGCATCCTGCTAATCTTCAAACCTTATACAATCCTTAGAAAGGTTTTCAGGGCGATTTAGGTTAATTAGAAGGCAGAATTCAAGACAAGTCATCACTCATCTCTTAGGCTCCGTTCACATCTAGGCGTTTTGGGGCGTTTTTGGGGAGTTTTTCTGCTCTAGGATCAGCTCTCAAAACGCCCAACAAGACAAATCCTATTCATTTAAATGGCCCCTGTTCACATCTGAGCGTTTTGACGCTGTAAGCAAAACGCCCAAAAAAATTACCTGAGCTTCTTTTTGGGCAGATTACAGGCGTTTTCCATTGGTTTCTATTCAATCTAAAAACGCCTGCACAAAAAACGCCTGTAAAAACACCTGTAAATCGCGGTAAAAAAACGCGCGAAAACGCTACGCTCAGGTGTGAATGTAGCCTAAAGGTCTTGAAGCCATACCCATGCCACATCTCCAATGAAGAGACTTAAAGTCTTCCTCCTGCGAGGCTCTACTGCTTGCTTTACAAACAGTAGACCTGGTAGATGTTACTGAAGAGCCAGATATTTATCCAGATGATCTTGTAGCCATGGAGTTTAAGCCTATGTACTCCTCTGCCTCTTGGGTCCTGTGTAGGTGTTGTGCCTGTGGTCACTACCTTCCTACTAGCCAATAAGTGCCACTATATGCGCTCATTGACACTGCATCTCATTAGAAGTTCAAAAAAGCTGCTCCTACATTATGCTGCAAAATCAATCTGGCCTATTACCAATTATGTGACATGAGAAGCTTTGCACCCTTCTCTATCTGGCTCACAAATAAAAATGGATTTTTGTAAGATCTTACCGTAAAATCCTTTTCTCTTAGCTCATTGACAGACGTAGTCCTCGGTGATACAGCACCTTCGGGTTATGTTGCCTCCACAGGAGCAGGACTAGACAGGAAATTAAAAAGCTCTGGCCACACCCTAGGGGCAGTCCCAGAGGGTATATCCTCTCTCTCTGCCTCAGCAAATCAGTTATGTGAAAAAGCAGTCTTTAGATATTTTAACCCAACCCAACTAAAAAAAAACAGAGGGGCGGGGACTACGTCTGTCAATGAGCTAAGAGAAAAGGATTTTACGGTAAGATCTTACAAAAATCCATTTTTCTCTAGCGCTCATTGACAGACGTAGTCCTCGGTGATACAGCACCTTCGGGACGTCCCAGAGCAGTATCACAAATGAGGGGTGGGAAAATGAAAATCAAATCCCAATCTAGAAGGCCCAACCGGTGCCAACTAGAAGTTTACAATGCTCATCCTTAATGATGAGACTCAACAAAAAAGAGAAAAAAATTTTTTTTTTTTTTTCAAACAGAAAAAACCCTCGAGGTAGACCACCGGTCTCCTCAAATTGCGGCCTGCAAAACCTTACGGCCAAATGAGGCATCCGCCGATGCCGTCACATCAATTTTATAGAACTTTGTAAAGGTATGTACCGACGACCAGGTGGCCGCCTTACATACCTGGACCACTGACGCCTGATGGCGAAAGGCCCAGGAAGTACTGAGCGCTCGAGTGGAGTGCGCCCTAACAGGGAACGGAGGACTCTGACCCTTAATAGAATAAGCCTGTACCACCGTTTGTCTAATCCATTTAGCAATGGTCGCGGCCGATGCAGGCAAACCCTTTCTGGGGCCATCCGTGATCACAAAAAGTGAATCCGTCTTACGGAATGATTCCGTAGCTTTCAGGTATACCCTGATTGCCCAAACCACATCTAAGGAATGCAACGCATGTTCCCGATGATGCTTGGGCTGAGGACACAAGGAAGGTAGTACAATATCTTCATTCAGATGAAAATCTGAAACCACCTTAGGAAGAAAAGATGGCTTAGGATGAAGTACTACCTTATCCCTATGAATCACTAGGTATGGGGACTGGCATGATAATGCAGCCTGTTCTGACACCCTGCGAGCAGAAGTAATAGCCACCAAGAAGGCCACCTTCTGGGATAAAGTAAGCAAGGGAATCTCCCTGATGTTTTCAAAGGGAGGTTTCTGTAGAACTGACAAAACCAAATTAAGATCCCAGGGCGGTAAGGGCGCGCGGACTGGTGGAGCCAGGTGCCGCACCCCCTGGATGAAATTCCGCACCAAGGACTTGGTAGCTAAAGGCTTCTGAAAGAAGATTGCTAATGCTGAAACTTGACCCTTGATGGTGCTCAAGGCTAGCTTCTGCTCAAACCCTTGTTGCAAAAAGGCCAATATTCGAGTCACCGAATAGGTACGTGGAGGAAATCCTAAAGATTCGCACCACGCAATATAAGTCTTCCATGTGTGATAATAGACCTTGCTGGAAGTCGCTTTCCTTGCTTTAATAAGGGTAGGAATGACTGAAGCTGACAAACCTCTGTCCTTCAGTACTTGGGTCTCAATGGCCAGGCCATTAAAACCAGCGACTGTAAAGCATGATGGTAAATTGGTCCTTGAGACCACAGACAATCCCTGAGACGAAGTTCCCACGGAACGTCTGCGACTAGCATGTCCAAGTCGGCCAGGCCGGCTTGAGGAGGCCAGCCTAGAATTTCTAGGACCACTGGCGCTGATAGAATCTGAACCAGGCGTCCCTAGAGGTATCTGGCCCCGACCATCCGAGAAAGTCTGGTCGTTTTCTGTTCCCACACATTCATCAGATACCTGATTGTTATCAGGAAGGGTGATCTTTTCTGGTTGAACCTCAGGGACCGAAGTCACCCGACTAGAGGCTACTTGGCCTATCTGGTCAACCAGATCCGATTCCTGTGAGGTATAGGGACTAATCTTAGGAAAAGGTAAAGGAAAAGATCTATTCAGGGAACGGTAACTACCGCTTCCTGTAGTACTTAAATGTTGGAAGGGAAGAATCGCACCGGTAGTAGTGGTTGATGCTCGATCTAATGTCCTGAATACTGGTGAAAACGTCCCCCCACCCTGAAACCGGGTGGGGGCGCACCTTCAGGCTGTGTACTCCTTTGCTTCGGGTTTGGCTGGGTTGGTCCTCTGCTTGTCCGACCAGGCCTTCTTGAACCCTCCTGGAGGAGTCTTGCTTTTCCCGCTTGTACCAGCCGGGCGCCTTTTATGGGCGGTAAAGAAAGGTCCTCGCTTGTTGCGAGGTCCCTTAGCTTTAGCAGCCTGTGGCAAAAAAGTGCTCTTGCCCCCAGTGGCATCCTTAATGATTTCATCTAGGTTGGCCCCAAATAGACGATTCCCCTGAAAAGGGAGATTTGTCAAGGTCTTTTTGGAACCTAGGTCAGCTGACCAGCATTTTAACCACAGCACACGTCTGAGGATGACCGATGAAATAGATGCATGCCCTAATAAGGGAGTAGTGTCCAAGGCTGCGTCACAGATAAACTGTAGCCCTTGTATAATCTGTTCCATCAAATCAGATGTCTCCTGGGGAATATCTTTTCCCCTAAGGTCTTGGCGTACCATTCTCGCCCATTCCGTAAGTGTCTGGGAAACTAGACCAATAACAATTACTGGTCTAAATGCTGACCCTATCAGAGAGAAGATGGTGCGGGACTCTGCTTCCATCTTTCGATCCACCGGATCCTTAAAGGACGAAGTGTCCTCTACTGGGATAACCGTGGCCTTATTCAGCCTGGAAATAGGTGGATCCACCACTGGTGGTACCGTCCATTTCTTAATGATGGATTCCTCAAACGGATAGCGTCTAGCAATACGCTTGGAAATAGTAAAGGTACGTTTAGAATGCTCCCATTCTCCTTTAATCTGATTACCGAAACACTTGGGTACAGGAAAAACCTTCACCGTTTTGATGGGCTTATTAGTACCAAAAGGAATCTCTGTTTCAGTTGCCTCTGCCGGTAAAGCCTCAAGTTTTAAGGTTTCCTGCACTGCCACAACTAGTGCGTCCACCAATGCTTCTTCCTGAATTATAGCGGGAGAAGAAACGTCCTCCTCACTGTCTGAGGGGGCTTTACCTGAGACAACAGCCCTTGCAGAGGAACCTGCAACTGCAGTGACCATCTCTGAATCTGAGTCAGAGGTGTCAGATAGTATAGGGGTAGGCGGGGGTCGCTTCCTTGACCCCCGTCCCTGACAGGCCGCCTCCACCCGAGCCACCATAGACTCCAAGATTGCTGTAAATGACTCTACACTCTGTGCACCGGCGGGTCCCGTGGCCCCCTCGAGGGAAACAGGTGGGGGAATATGTGTGGCAGGGTCCATGATAATTCCAGTCACTTCCTGGATAATATAATTCAAAAATAAAAAACTTTTTTTTTTTTTTTTTTTCCAGACCCCCAGCGCCACAAAAAGCCCCTTAGTGTTACCTGCTAGGGATCCCTATCGATCGAGAGAGAGAGAGATAGACCCCCAGGCTCACCACTTGATGCTCAGAGTCTAACTGCAACAGGTTACAGCACTGTCTTGACAAACAGGAAGTCTTTTGGCTGGCTGCCCAGGTAGAAAGGAGGCGGCTCCGCCCCTCTGCACGCCTTCCGGCGCCTCCCCTAGCTCCACGAGGTGTTTGGATCACCTCAAACATGGCCGCCCCCATGCTGGAGACACGAGGCTACGCCAAAATGGCGGCTCGTGCGATCCAGCAAAAAAAATGGCGGCGGCCTGTACTGAATAGCGGTGTGCTGCAGGGCACACAACACTCTCTCTGCATGGGGATTTGGCGTGGTTGGCGGTACCGGCCCTGGCGGACCGCATGGCCATTCGGGAGGCCTGCTAATAGCTGGAGATCTGATTAGGAAGGCAGTCTACATGTCCGTGGCTTCTGACTGGTAGGTAGCTTATTCTTATCACCGTAAGATTCCCAGAATGCCACTGACTACAATCTTTTTAACATGTATACAATTAGATTGTTAGCTCCCAAACCAAGCCTCCTGGCTTTTTGCACATAAAATCACACTCAAAGTAGGAGGATCTGTGTCATTTATAGGATAGAGAGGGACTCTATCTTACCATACAGAGAGGGGCCCGCGTTCACCACAAGACCCGTCAGGGGAAAAGGGGGAACAAACTACTCACCATACCGGAACCAGGCGGGCACCAACTCCTGACAGTACCCCTCTCCACCGGGGCGGGAGGGCTGTCGACCGATATGGACGCCGTGACTCATGGTCTTTGGCGTTTCAGCGAGACGTTTAACTCGCGGGGTCAGTCCTTTAATGGGACTTTGTCGCGGCCGACCCAGCGCGGAGCTATGGCCTGCACGCGCTCGTAGGCTGAACTGGGGTGACCACCGGATCTCAACATCCAGCCCGTCGCCCAGTTCAGCTTTCTTGCTTGAAGATCTCACAGGAACACTGGAGAAAAAAAGCTGTCTAAAAAATCTTTTAAGAAAAAAATCTTGCTAGGACCTAAGATCCCAGCAAGGTATCTAGGTCCTTACTCCTAACTAGACAGAAAATAACTGATTTGCTGAGGCAGAGAGAGAGAGGATATACCCTCTGGGACTGCCCCTAGGGTGTGGCCAGAGCTTTTTAATTTCCTGTCTAGTCCTGCTCCTGTGGAGGCAACATAACCCGAAGGTGCTGTATCACCGAGGACTACGTCTGTCAATGAGCGCTAGAGAAACAGTTATTTCTCTTTGAGGGCAGGAAAACACATTTTATACCTTATCTCCTGAATTGTGAAGTAGAAAGCCCATCTTACTGCCCAAGTCAAACTGATGTAAGACGGCAGAGCTTAAAGAAAAGGGGTCTTGGTGCAAATAATCTAATCAGTGCTGAAAACCTGGATGCTGTATAGCAGTACCATAAAACCCGTTGTGGCTGTAGAAGTCTTTGGAGTGAAATTTTCCCACTTAATAGAAGTCACTGAGCATCACAGGTGCAATAATTTGTAGGCTTAGAATTTACAAAAATAATAAATGCACCTTTTTCTTTACCTGCAAAAATAACAGAATTTTTGTAAAATCTTACCGTAAAATTCCTTTCTCTGAGTCCTCCGACAGTCGCCGCCACTTCATAATCTTCACTAATGGGTAATTGACCTTTGCTCCGCAGGAGTAGCTAGGCAACAAGATTTGTTAATATCAAAGCTTTTAGCATATCACACCCCTAGGGGGTGGTCCCCTCAGTCAATACCTCCCTGCTTCCAGCATTCTCAACTCAGTTTCAGTAGCATAGCAGTAGAGTACATAAACAAACCCCAAAGAGGGGCGGGGCGGCGACTGTCGGAGGACTCAGAGAAAGGAATTTTACGGTAAGATTTTACAAAAATTCAGTTTTCTCTTACGTCCTCCGACAGTCGCCGCCACTTCATAATCTTCACTAATGGGGACGTCCCAGAGCAGTGTAAACATGAGGGGTGGGAAAAACGCAGCCGCGCCTAAAGCAACGCAGTATCCACAACAGAGAAAGGAACCTTACCAAGGTAAGAGAACCAACCTGGCAACAGGAAAACGTGCTCAACAGGAGCAACAACCCAGGAAGAACAAGTAACCCAGGGGTAAAAACACCCCAACAGCCAAGGGCCCAAACAAGGGACCCTAAGGCACTGCCGCACTAAGAACTTTACGGCCAAAGGAAGCATGTGCCGATGCCTGAACATCCACTTTGTAAAATTTTGAGAAGGTGTGAACGGACGACCAAGTCGCCGCCTTACACACCTGGGCCACAGAAGCCTGATGACGATAGGCCCAAGACGTACTCAGAGATCTGGTAGAGTGCGCCTTCACAGGGAAAGGAGGAACCTTCCCCCCTCAAAGCATAGGCTTGCACAATCGTCTGTCTGATCCATTTGGTGATGGTAGCAGCAGACGCCGCCATGCCCTTCCGAGGTCCCTCTGGAAGGACGAATAGGGAATCCGACTTGCGAAAGGACGTAGTCGATGACAGGTAAACTCTGATCGCCCGAACATCCAAGGCATGCAAAGCCACCTCCTTCGGATGCTTAGGCTTCGCGCAAAGCGAGGCAAGACAATGTCCTCATTCAGGTGAAATTCCGAGATCCTCTTCGGAAGAAAGGAAGGGTTGGTCGCAGGACCACCTTATCCAAGTGAACCACCAAGTAGGGAGAGCTGCAGGACAAAGCTGCCAGCTCCGACACCCTGCGAGCCGAAGTGATCGCCACCAAAAAGGCAACCTTTTTGGACAACAGAGACAACGAGATCTCCCTGATCTAACTATGTTGGCCACAAGTTAAAGACTTTCCCAAACATAGCCTTTCTAGGCATTATGCTGAGTGCCACAATAGTGATCCTAGTGGCATGCTATTTTTGGGTATTGACAAATTTTCAGGACATTGGAGGGGAAGCAATCTAAAAAGAGGGGTTTCCAAGCTCGAAACTAGCTGGATTTATAGACTCAGATCTTATACCCCTCTGGGTCTGAATATTGAATGGGATTTAAATGCCCATATCAATAATTCCTAGATTGCCTCCTTTTCCCTATCCCTTTCTCTTTTTCCCTTTGATTGCTGAGCTATAATTTTATATTTTTTGTATAAAAAGTACAAATGGTTTTTTACATACTAATTCATTTTATTGTGTAGCATTTTAAATTTTCTGATGTGTGTCATTCACTGATGTATTTTTATTGCTTATTTTTGTATATCTGTGCTTTTTTGAGACCTTCCTGTGCTTGGGCTGCTCTGTGCTTGGGTCACCACAAGATGGCGCTGTCTCCCCTGGAGTCACGGCCTTACATATGTGATCTCTATGTGCCTTTTGGTATATGGAGCATTTCCCCCTTTTTTTATGGTTCATTCCATGTATTGGGTTTTAGATTTTGTGAAGGCAGTGGGGATGTAGCATGGTGAGTTTTGTTTGAAGGGTTTTTTCCTTCTTGTTCTCATTATGTGGTTCTCCTCTTCCTTCCCTATCCGGTTTGAGCAGTGTTTCCGGTCGTGTGGAGCGCATACCTCACTTCCGGCTGCTCAGTTCCGGTAGGCGGCTCTCTCCTCCGCTATAGAAGGCATTGGTGCTCCCTGTAGCCACACCCCATGACGACGTCCAATCGGACGAAACGTACGTCGGGTGGCGTGCTGGGTAGCGCGTGCCGGAATTCCCGGAGGAGACAGGACGGCCATCGGTTTGGTGGTCTACGGACAGGACGCCCCAAAGACATCTGGGAGGTCTCCATGCCCTGTACTACATGCGAGTCATTTCTTGATGTTTGTGAGTAACATACTTTTCTTTAGAATAAAGCATTTTTAAACAGTCTATGCTATGAGATGTTCCTTCTCTCTCTGCATATTGCATTCCATTGTGAGCATATCAGGAATACACTGGAGAAGCCTTTACCCATCACTGGTTATGCGCAATTTTTGATCTCTGTGACGGGGATCAACTACTTCTGGTAAGAAGTTAGAATTACTGGTGTTGGAGTGCTGTCTGGTGGCAGTTTTCTATCTTAGAAATTACCTTCTGAATGAGGAGTCGGAGACATATGGACTGTCATTTTATTGCTTTATTCACATCTTCAAGTGGGACTGTTATGACCAAGGGTTTTTAGCGCTGCAGTTTTGCTTCTATTCCTTTTAATCTGCTACAATTCGGATTAGTGTGGCTGCTGGACCCATTATTATATTTGCTGTTTTTACAGTTGTTTTAACTTTAGCGCAGCAATCTTAGTATTTTATACATCAGACGATACTGATGCCAGGGCACCACTAACGCGTCTGCCCGAGGATCGCGTGTCCTTGCCACGAACCTTTCCACCTTGTTGTTCAGACGAGACGCGAACAGGTCCACATCTGGAGAACCCCACTTCGCGCACAACATCTGGAAGACATCCGGGTGAAGGGACCATTCCCCCTGGTCCAGGGTCTGGCGACTCAGATAGTCCGCCTGCCAGTTCTCCACCCCTGGAATGTGTACAGCCGTTATCGCCGGGACGTGCGTCTCGGCCCACGACAGAATGCTGTTTACTTCCCGAGCAGCACGGGCACTCCTGGTGCCCCCTTGATGGTTGATGTAGGCCACTGCTGTGGCATTGTCCATCTGAACCCGAACCGGACGGCCCTAAAGCCGTTCCGACCAATGCAGAAGGCAAAGCTTTATCGCTCGCAATTCCAGAATGTCGATCGGAAGGGAGGATTCCTCCTCCGACCAAGTTCCCTGGGCGGACAGAACGCCCAGAACACCACCCCAGCCCGACAGGCTGGCATCCGTGGTGATTACCGTCCATGACAAGGGACGAAAGGACTTGCCCCCCGACACCGCCAGGGACTGGAGCCACCACAAAAGACCCCTTTGGGTGTGGCGGCTCAACGAAAGCTGCCGATCAAGAGATTGTGGATGCCCGTCCCACTTGGCCAAGATCTCCGCTTGAAGATCCCGCGTGTGAAACTGGGCGAAGGGAATCGCCTCGAAAGCCGAGACCATTAGACCCAGACATCTCATACATGTCCGGAGGGACGAGCACTGAGTGTCCCTGAGGGACCTGACCTCGTCCTGAAGTGTCCGGAGCTTGTCTTCCGGCAGGAAGACCTTCGCTTGAGCAAAGTCCAGGATCATCCCCAGGTAGGGAAGACGAACTGACGGACACAACGTCGATTTTGGAAAATTTATTGTCCAACCAAACTCCTGCAGAGTCTGCATCGTGGTGGACAGGTCGTTCACCAGGCCCTGACTGGTCGCAGACCGAAGCAAGATATCGTCCAGATATCCCAAGACAGAGACGCCCTGGGCTCTCAATAAGGCCAGGACCGGTGCAAGCACCTTGGTGAAAACCCGCGGAGCCGAAGCGAGACCGAAGGGTAATGCCACGAATTGGTAATGATCCTCCGCAATGGCGAATCGAAGGTACCTCTGGTGACCCTCGAAAATGGGTATGTGAAGGTACGCATCCTTCAGATCGATGGAGGCCATGAATTCCCCCGGAACCAGGGCAGCCACCACTGAGCGCAGGGATTCCATGCGGAACTTGCGAACCAGCATAAAGCGGTTCAGAGCTTTCAAGTCCAGAATCGGACGCACTTTGCCCTCCTTTCTGGGCACAGTGAACAGATTGGAGTAGAACCCCCGAAATCTGTCCCGATGAGGCACCGGAACCACCACTCCCTGGGCCCGCAGATCCCGCACCGCCAGGTGCAGATCCTGCAAACGCTCCGGAGACAGCTGAAGATTTGAGGGAAAAAATCTGCTCGCCAGCCGAGAAACTCGATCTTGTATCCAGATCGAACGATTTCCTGAACCCACCTGTCCCGAATGCGGGCCAGCCAGGGTTTAAGAAAACCGAGCAAACGTCCCCCCACCCCAGAACTGGGTGAGGGCGCCCCTTCAGGCCGAATTGGAATGGGCAGCGGACCCGGACTGGCCGGACTTCTGCTTACCTGCCCACGGCTTCTTCTGGGAGCCCTGGCCCTTGAAGGGCTTGCCCTTGTATTGCGACCTGAAAGGCACGAAAGGACCCCTGAGAGGGCCTGAACGAGGTATTCTTCTTACCGCGAACAAACTTATTCTTGTGAGTTTGGGGCAAGAGAGTGCTCTTACCCCCGGAAATTCCCTTTATCAGAGAATCCAAAGACTCGCCAAAAAGGCGAGATCCCGCGTAGGGAAGATTAGCTAGAGTCTTGCAAGAAGATTTGTCAACCGACCAACATTTCAGCCATATCAGGGACGGTTCAACACCGCGACACTGGAGAGGCGTGCAGCCAAAGGGACTAAATCCAAGTCCGCATCGCACAAATACATGACACCCTGATGAATTTGATCTACCATAGCCAACGTTGTCGGCGGAGCAGAGTCAGCCACCAGGGTGCGCCTGAGCACCTGCGTCCAATCCGCAATAGCTTGGGCTGCCATTATGGAAGCAAAAATAGGCTTCAGCATAGAACCAGCAACCGTATAAGAATGACGGGCCAGAGACTCCAATCTCCTGTCCGTAGGGTCCCGGAACACCGGGGTATCCTCAGCAGGAATCGCAGTAGATTTATTCAAAACTGCCACCGCGTGATCCACCTGAGGCGGCACACACCAACGCTCATCAGTGGTGGGTGTAAATGGATAACGCAGCTTGAACTTACTTGGCAGTAAAAGGCTTCTTTAAATTGCACCATTGCTCATCAACAGCGCGCTGAAATTCCGCAGGGCAGGGAAAAACCTGCGCTGATTTGCGTTTCCTTTTCGTCCCATAAGAGGACATCAAAGCAGGAGGACACGGTTCATCCTGCAGATGCAGTGTTTCCTTGATAGAAGTAATCAACTCATCCATGAGTGCAAGCTCTTCAGGCGAGCCAGGGGGAGAAGTATCAACTCCTTCTACCTCAGCCTCCCCCTCAGACCCATAAGGTCCAGAGATAAACGAGACCCTGAGAAGGGCACTCCAGCCATAGCAGCCCCATCGCCCTATGAATCAGAGGAAATGGATAATCTGGGCCGTTTTGCGGATCGATCAGCCATTAGCATCTGCACCTGAGAAGCCAAGGTCGCTACAACAGCAGCCAGATGAGCCCCCTCGGGGGATGCAGCAGCCCCTTGGCCCCCCACCAAGGTGGGAGGAAACTTGCAATCCTGAGAATCCATGCCCCAGTATCAACTGAAATAAAGTACTGCCCCTTTAAGACCGCGGCGAGCGCAGCCCACCGCACACTACTGTATGCACCGACCCCCACAGGGATAAGGAGCACTGAGGAAGGAAATACAGGATAAGGAAGGTAAAAACCTGGAGAGACCACACAGGCTGCTGCCACCGATCGCTGTCCCAGAGCAAAAGGAAGTGATGCAATGACTGACCGCCCTATATAGCCTATGAAGGCTTCACAAACATGGCCGCTCGGCTGAGGGAATCAAGGCAACAAGAAAATGGCGCCGACATGTGCTCGCAGGAGCGATCGCTGCCAAAATGGCGGCATTTGGCGCCACAACACCGCGCTGTAACACACAGGGCCGACCATCACAGTTTGCCAAGAAAAATGGCGGGCCGCATCGCATGTCTGAGCCCAGTCTGCCCCATACATCACACACAGCAGAGCAGGAGAGCCCCCCCCGCAGCCCACAGAAAGGCAGCTATTCCACACAGGAATCTGACAGGGAGCTCAGCACTTACACAGACATGCAGGGTCACACAGTCACAGACTGACACCCAAACAGACAGGTCCCCACATAGACATTTACTTACCAGTCCGGATGGCGTGGGGAGGCTTCTCTAGCGACCAAACCGCTGCACTGAGGACAGGGAGTGTCGCAGCCAGGACGCAGTGGACTGCGGTGCGAAACCGCAAATGGCGTCCGGTGAGGTAGCCACCTCACAGGCAGCATCCCTGCAGCGAACAGGGATGGGTCGTTCAATATGCCAGGGAAACCTGAGCTGAACGCTCGATGGCAGGCTGGGGAAACCCCTGGCACACAGCCCTGAGATCCAGGGTGGCCAGACCGAGACCCAGCTCCGCATGATCATCTTCATATGAAGAAAACTAAACTAATGCTGAGAAAAAAACAGCTAAGTAAAAGAAAGAGAAAAATACTTGAAATAAAATCCAAAAGAGGAAAGAAGGCTGAGACAAAGCCCCAGCACAGGAAACAGCCAGGCACTCCTAAGCTAGGCAATTGAAAACTGAGTTGAGAATGCTGGAAGCAGGGAGGTATTGACTGAGGGGACCACCCCCTAGGGGTGTGATATGCTAAAAGCTTTGATATTAACAAATCTTGTTGCCTAGCTACTCCTGCGGAGCAAAGGTCAATTACCCATTAGTGAAGATTATGAAGTGGCGGCGACTGTCGGAGGACGTAAGAGAAATTTGATTTTTATTATTTTTAATTAAGAGGTGAATTTAGCCTTTAAACTGCTGGCTAACTGCATGATGCATCAAGTAGGAAAAGACTGAATACTAAGCACACATGGTATTCATGACTGCATGTTCTTCCTATGGCTATAGTAATAGAACTAGGTCTATAGATCAAAATACAAATGAAAAACACAAACAATGTCCCAGACAAACATTTGGATACAGTGTGGCATAAGTTTTACAAACTACTCAATTTCACACATAGTGCATTAAAAAAAATCTAATATTAGCCAGAAAGGCAGCTCTCGTAGAAGAGCACAAATTTGATACAACTTCAAAGTAAGCACTTAAAGAGGTTGTAAATCCCCCTGTAATGTTTGTACCTATAGGTAAGTCTATAATAAGGTGTACCTACAGGTACATTTTGCTGAAATTTCATTGCAGCAACGCAAAAAGGTACTCAGTAGTTTGTATGGCCCCCGCATGCTTGTATGCATGACTGACAATGTCAGGGCATGCTCCTAATGAGACGACGGATGGTGTCACTGAGCTCCTGCACAGACTGAGGTGAAACCTAGCGGGCGTTGGATGGACAGAAACAATGTCCCAGAGGTGTTCTATTGGATTTAGGTCAGGCGAACATGGGGGCCATTCAGTGGTATCAATTCCTTCATCCTCCAAGAACTGGCTGCATACTCTCGCCACATGAGGCCGAGCATTGTCGTGTGCCAGGAGGAACCGAAGACCCACTGCACCAGCGTAGGGTCTGACAATGGGCCTAACATGGTGTTTGTTTTCAACTTTAACCAAGTATCCCCTCTGAACTACCAAGGTAGCTCTACATTCAAAAAGGTATATTTTTACACTGAAATCATGTGAAATATGCACTGAGCTCTCGTCATCCAAATTCTTTCTGAACTTGAAAGAAACATCATTAGTTGGTAAACATGTATACATAGAAACACTGGGGAAATATATGGCAATTTCAACACTTTCCACAAAAGCAGTGGTACACAGTGTTTTCCTACAATGTAATGCCTGCTACACACGATGAGATTATTGTACGAATGATCGTCCATTTTTTTTTTCACAGGCTAATCTCATATCAAAATTGAAGAGTTTACTAAAGTCACAAAAATTCTCGTACAACAGAATAAAAATTTGGAAGTGATGTAATGTGTTATATTGCCTAATCAGCAACTGTACTGATTAACACCTTGCCGACCAGCCAGCCGCCAGTTTTACATTTGTTTACTAGTAATGGCGGCGATCAGCGATTTTTAGCAAGTCTGCGACATTGCAGCGGACAGATCAAACACCTGACATTTTTTACACTTTTGGGGGGACCAGTGACATTACTACAGTAATCAGTGCTAAAAATATGCACTGTTACTGTACTAATGACAAGGAAGGGGCTAACACCAGGGGCAATCAAAGGGTTAAATGTGTCCCTTGGGGGTGCTTTTTAACTGTGTGGGGGGTGGGCTTGCTGCATGAACACAGAGACCTGTGTTCCTAAATAGGAGGAACACAGGATCCCTGTATTCATAACTGACAGAACAGCGGTTTGCAGTGTTTACAACGACAGACCGCCGTTCTGTCTCCCCGGGGAGTGATCGCGGCTGCCCGGTGGCAATCGCAGGCACCCGGACCCGCTGATCAGCATTCCCCTGTGGCGAGTGTGTGTGTATACAGGCACATTGAAAACAATAGTCTGCATTTACATCACAAAAAAAGCCTGAATGCCTAAAAACATATTTTTAGGCATCAAGTGTGCAAAAAACCTGAAAGGGCAATATGTAATTCAACTTTCCAGCAGCTACATAAATATAAATCCGCTATGAGTGAAGCTGGTCTTTAATACTACAGTTCTGTCTCCAAAGCATGATGGGTATTCTTAATAAAAATTTCAAATGATGTGCTTCAGGAAGAAAAAAAAGTACTTGGCGTTCTCCCTGTGTAAGAAACATTTACAGGATAAGAAGTCTAATCCCATGTATTGCTGATTGCTACTGATCTACTTCTTGGAACAATTAATTTGACTTTGGAAAGTACGGCCTGCAATTATAGTTTGCTAATGCTGACGTTTTCCACTGGTGTAATGTACAGGGATTTTTGGCTGTAGTAAAAAAAAAAAAAAAAAAAAAAAAGGAAAGAACAAACCAGGCATTAGAAGAAAATTACTTTTCCTCTTAAAACCCACCATTATCAATAGTTCCTATAATCTAGATGCCAGGCCTTGTCATGTGTAAATATCCATGCAGGGTTTCTTCCAGCCTGCTCTATTCAATGAGGGTGTCAAATATTTTAACTTTAGATAGTTGTAAAAGTGTTATTTTTTAAATAGAATACATAGAAATCTCACAAAAACGTATTTAACTCTTTAACAAAAACAAAATTAAAACTAAGCATGACGATGCATAGCTAAACCTTATATTCACTGAAAACTTCATGAAAGCTGGTAGATCCAGAGGTATCGATAACCTGATCAATCCTCCACACTGGACTTTTACATGATTAGAAGCCTTTAAGCAGAGTTCCACCCAAAAGTGGAACTTCCGCTTTAGGTAGTCCTAACCCCCCCTGACATGCCACATTTGGCATGTCTTTTTTTCGGGGGGGGGGGGGGGCGGGTACCTAGTTTTGACAGGTACCCGCTTCCACTTCCGCTCGGAGCCCTGCGAGCCCTGAGCAGAAGTTCTCCTCTCCCCCTCCCTCGCTGCAATCTTCTGGGACATGTCAGAGGTCCCAGAAGATTGCCGGCCATTCAGGACGCGCAGCGCAACTCGCGCTTGCGCAGTGCGTACCCAGCTGTGAAGCCGTAAGCTGTCACACCCGGGTGCCCACACCAGTGATTCCGGCGCTGCCGAGACCAGAGGGAGAGGATCGAGGCTTTGGGCGGCCGCATCGCTGGACCGTGGGACAGGTGAGTGTGTGTTTATTAAAAGTCAGCAGCTAGACTTTTTGTAGCTGCTGACTTTTAATAAACACAAAAAAGGCTGGAATTCCGCTTTAAAGTAGTTTTAAAGCTTAACTCCACTGTTGAGAAAAAAAAAAACATTCCTCTCTGAGTGATCTATGTACATTACAAGGATTTTAACAAACTTTGTTGCATATTCCTACCTTTTGTTATTCTGAAGAAATCAAGGTTTGTTCCTCTGTGCTCAGTGAGTCGAATGGGAGTGATTTCATAATTATCAGCTATGGCAGCTGTAGGGCTCTAATGAAAGAAACTGCTGGGTTTGCATTCCTTTAGACGTGCTTTCCGATTGGGAGTAGCTTACCAAAAATTGCATTTTTGCTGCAGGAGATTGCCAAAAATCTGACATGTATCTTTGTGTAGACTTCTGGGAAAATCAGTGAGTTGAGTGCTGTGCTGGCATTTTAGGGTCTCACGAAATGTTATAGGCAGTCAGTACATCAGGATTACAGAAAAAAAAAAAAAAATGATATATAGATATTATATATATACACACACACACACATACATACACACACATACATTATATATATATATATATATATATACATACACACACACACACACACACACATATATACATACGCAGATCCATACATACAGTGGGTACGGAAAGTATTCAGACCCCCTTAAATTTTTCACTCTTTGTTATATTGCAGCCATTTGCTAAAATCATTTAAGTTCATTCTTCTTCCTCATGAATGTACACATAGCACCCCATACTGACAGAAAAACACAGAATTGTTGACATTGTTGCAGATTTATTAAAAAAGAAAAATTGAAATATCACATGGTCCTAAGTATTCAGACCCTTTGCTGTGACACTCATATATTTAACTCAGGTGCTTTCAATTTCTTCTAATCATCCTTGAGATGGTTCTACACCTTCATTTGAGTCCAGCTGTGTTTGATTATACTGATTGGACTTGATTAGGAAAGCCACACACCTGTCTATATAAGACCTTCCAGATCACCATGCATGTCAGAGCAAATGAGAATCATGAGGTCAAAGGAACTGCCTGAAGAGCTCAGAGACAGAATTGTGGCAAGGCACAGATCTGGCCAAGGTTACAAAAAGATTTCTGCTGCACTTAAGGTTCCTAAGAGCACAGTGGCCTCCATAATCCTCAAATGGAAGACGTTTGGGACGACCAGAACCCTTCCTAGAGCTGGCCGTCCGGCCAAACTGAGCTATCGGGGGAGAAGAGCCTTGGTGAGAGAGGTAAAGAAGAACCCAGAGATCACTGTGGCTGAGCTCCAGAGATGCAGTCAGGAGATGGGTGAAAGTTGTAGAAAGTCAACCATCACTGCAGCCCTCCACCAGTCGGGGCTTTATGGCAGAGTGGCCCGACGGAAGCCTCTCCTCAGTGTAAGACACATGAAAGCCCACATGGAGTTTGCTAAAAAACACCTGAAGGACTCCAAGATGGTGAGAAATAGGATTCTCTGGTCTGATGAGACCAAAATATAACTTTTTGGCCTTAATTCTAAGCGGTATGTGTGGATAAAACCAGGCACTGCTCATCACCTGTCCAATACAGTCCTAACAGTGAAGCATGGTGGTGGCAGCATCATGCTGTGGGGATGTTTTTCAGCTGCAGGGACAGGACGACTGGTTGCAATTGAGGGAAAGATGAATGCGGCCAAGTACAGGGATATCCTGGACAAAAACCTTCTCCAGAGTGCTCTGGACCTCAGACTGGGCCGAAGGTTTACCTTCCAACAAGACAATGACCCTAAGCACACAGCTAAAATAACAAAGGAGTGGCTTCACAACAACTCCGTGACTGTTCTTGAATGGCCCAGCCAGAGCCCTGACTTAAACCCAATTGAGCATCTCTGGAGAGACCTAAAAATGGCTGTCCACCAACGTTTACCATCCAACCTGACAGAACTGGAGAGGATCTGCAAGGAGGAATGGCAGAGGATCCCCAAATCCAGGTGTGAAAGACTTGTTGCATCTTTCTCAAAAAGACTCCTGGCTGTATTAGATCAAAAGGGGGCTTCTACTAAATACTGAGCAAAGGGTCTGAATACTTAGGACCATGTGATATTTCAGTTTTTCTTTTTTAATAAATCTGCAACAATGTCAACAATTCTGTGTTTTTCTGTCAGTATGGGGTGCTATGTGTACATTCATGAGGAAGAAGAATGAACCTAAATGATTTTAGCAAATGGCTGCAATATAACAAAGAGTGAAAAATTTAAGGGGGTCTGAATACTTTCCGTACCCACTGTATTTGGACACAGGCACATTTTCATACCTTTGCCTTTGATTGCCACCAGAATAAATTTAAAACCAAACAATCCAAATTCATTTGAAGTGTAGACTTTCAGCTTTAATTTAAGGGGCTGAATATAAAATGTCAAAGTACATATTGTAGGAACTGCAACCATTTTTATACACAGCCCTCATTTTCAGGGGCTCAAAATTTAATTAACAATATAATAATAAATAAAATGTTCATTTTCCATATTTTGTTGAGAATCCTTTACTGGCAACGACTGCCTGAAGTCTGGAGCCCATGGACATTACCAAAGACTGGGTTTTCTCCTTTGTGATGGTTTGCCAGGCTCTAACTGCCGCTTTCTTCAGTTCTTTGTGGGTGTTTCTGCCTTTAGTTTTGCCTTCAGCAACTGAAATGCATGCGCAATTGGGTGGAGATCAGATGATTGACTCGGCCATTGCAGAATATTCAATTTTTCCTTCAAAAGCTCCTGGGTTGCTTTTGCAGTGTGTTTTGGACCATTATTTATCTGCACTGTAAAGCATCGTCTAATCAACTTTGCTGCATTTGGCTGACAGCATATCTCTAAACACTGCAGAATTCATCTGGCTGTTTTTGCCACATCATATATAAGCACCAATGACATGCCCATGCAATTACACTGCTTCTACCATGTTTTACAGATGACATTGCGTGCTTTGGATCATGAGCTGTTCCAAGCCTTCTCCACACTTTTCTTCCTGTCATTCTATTACGAAATAATCTTAGTTTCATCCGTCCAAAGAATGCTTTTCCAGAACTGGTCTGGCTTTTTTTTTTTTAGGTTTTTTAGCAATCTATTCTTCAGGCTTATTAACCACTTGCCGACCAATTACCGCATATTTACTGCGGCAGTGTGGCTCTCCCAGGCAAACAGAGGTAGGTCTACATCGGTCGCTTGGTGGCAGCTAGGGGGCGAGCGTGCGCCGCTGGCGGCGCGCTCCCGATTGTCAGCAGGAAAGCCGATGCAGCGGGCAGGCAGCTCTGATTGCCGTCTGACACCCACGATTGTTCCCCGCTGAGAGAGAAAACAGTCAGTTGTTGTAAACACAGCTGACCGTTCTTCTCCCTGGAATGATCATAGAGCCCCTGTGATCCTTCTATATAGGATTAAAGGTCTCTATGTTCATTCCACAAGTCCCGCCCCCCCACAGTAAGAAACACGCCCCTAGGTACACATTTAACCCCTTGATCATCTATACTGTTAACCCCTTCCCTGACAGTGTCATTATTACAGTAACAGTGCACATTTTTAGCACCGATTACTGTAGTAATGTCACTGGTCCCCCCAAAAGTGTCAAAAATGTCAGTCAGGACATTTGACTGGCTGTCCGCCGCAATGTTGCAGTCCCGCAAAAAAAAAAAAAAATCACCGCCATTACTAGTAAAAAAAACGAAACTGACATAAATCTTTCCCATAGTTAGAAGACGCAATAACTTTTGCGAAAACCAAAATACGCTTATTGCGATTTTTACCAAAAATATGAAGCAGAAAACAAATTGGCCTAAAATGTTAAAAAAAAATAGATTTTTACTTTTTATTTTGGGAATGTTATATAGCAGAATGTAAATTTTTTTTTTTTTTTTTTAGAATGGTTGCTTTTTATAGCGCAAAAAATTAAAATCGCACAGGTGATCAAATACCACCAAAAGAAAGCTATATTTGTGGGGGAAAAAAGGACGTAAATTTTTTTGGGATACAGCATTGCATGACGGCGCAATTGTCTGTTAAAGTCACGCAGTACCAAGTTGAAGAAAGGGGCCTGGCCATTAAGGGGGCAAATCCTTCTGGTCTCAAAGTGGTTAATTGTTTTAACCTTGTGGTGAACCCTCTATATTTGCTCTTGTGAAGTCTTCTCTTGATTGTTGTTGACTTTGACGAGGATACACCCAGCTCCTGGGGAGTGTCCTTCACTTGTCTGGACATTGAGAATGGGTTTTTCCTTTTACCATAGAGAGGATCCTGCGATAATCCACCACTGTTGTCTTCCGTGGACTTTCAGCCCTTTTTATGTTGCGGAGCTCACCAGTGTGTTCTTCTTTCCTCAGAATGTACCAAACTTGATTTGCCCACTACTAATGTTGCTGCTATCTCTCTGATGGATTTGTTTAGTTTTTTAAGTCTAAGGGTCCTTTCGCACGAACAATCCGATCAGATCTGCTTGTCAGTCTTTCAGGCGGACCTGATCGGATGCTCCATGCATCCCTATGCATCCCTATGGGGCAGTGGATGTCAGCGGTGACATCTCCGCTGACACCCGCTTCTGATTCTATCCCTGAAATCTGGACGGATGGAAACCCTATTTTCCATCTGTCCAGTGGATCGGATGAGAATGGACAGGCGGTCTGTTCTCATCCGATTCCCCCATAGAGAACAGCGGGAATCTGACAGCTCCATCTCCGCACACAGAGCGGAGACGGAGCTGCTATCCGCCTGCTAAGCAGGGATCAGCAGATCGATCCCCGCTGAGCAGAACAGAGTCCGTCGGCGGATGCGGACCGTGTGAAACCACCTGGCCACGAAACAGCTTTCGATTTAATTGTCCAATTACTTTTGGTTCTTTGAAAAAGAGGAGGTTGCTATTCCTTAGAGCTAATAAACAGAATAAAATAACCGCGCTAGTGTGACAGGTGTGAGAAAAAGCTGCAACTTCAAGTGTGACAACAACCCAAAAATGATGTATACAATAAGTCGCCCTCAAAGAGTGAAATAAGGACACAATTGATGCAGTCCAAAAAGAAAAAAAATAAATGAAATAAAGTTCATAAATGTTGAAGTGCACAAATGTTGACACCGTGACACAAGAAAATCCACACCCGATGGGGAAACTGCCCACCAGAGACGAGCGAACGAATGGCATGCAACTTAATCCCTCTTTTTCCCCCAAGAAATGCAGAGTCCAGTTGTGGTGTAAGTGAAGTGGGGTCAAATATTCCTCAATTAAAAAGAAAAAAACGCCATAGCATAATACCACAAAAATAATAAAAAACATGACCCAACAAAAGTGAATGGAATTTATGGAAACACCTCAAGGTGATGTATAAAGGGGTAAGGGTAGGTACTTCTTACCAGAAAAAATGAAAAAGTGCACAATATGAACCACTAATAAGTGCAGAAGGAGGGCAAACAATGGAAAACTTCTTCCAGAGGATAAATGAGAGAGAGAGAGAGGGGTGAGCCAAAAAACCCTACAACCAGTAAGAATGGACCCTTAGCAGACCATGGTAAGGAAAACACATCAATATGACAAATAATGTTGTTGATTGAAGATACAGGGAAACCAAACAATCAGACTGGTCTTCCAGATGTATGGCATAGGAGGATGATAGCTCCGCATTTATGAAAAAAAGAGGGGGAAACCATAGCATAAAACCCAACACAGATTTATTAACATAAAAGAAAAAAGGGTTACACTCACATGAAACCAGTAAAAATATTGCCCAAAACGATGAGACAGAAGCCGCAGGACGGACGGCTTACCGCCCGCACTTCCTGGTAGCGAGAGGATGACGTCAGCATGCTGTGGACCGACGCGTTTCGTCAGAGATGACGTTCTCAAGAGTATTCCTTAGAGCTGTCATTCCTAAACCCTTCCTCCGATTATGATGCACATACCCTCAAATTAAACCTGAGTGTGCGCACTTGCAGCCTATATCCACTATATAACTATAGCTTGAATAGGTTTTGGTAAATACCTGAATATAGGGCTGAACGATAGTCGATATGATATCGACTATCATTCTGCGGGTGTGGGCAATATTCATATCGCCGAAGACACGATATTTAGCATTAGGCAAGGGGCATGGCCGGAAGACGTGCGGGACGGACGCGGCTTGTGAGAGCTCCGATACCGCTGTACAGAATCCTCAGCAATCCTCCTAAATCTTCCCTATTCAGGGAGAAAAAACAGCTTGGGGAGACCCATCGAGGCACCAGAGACCAATACTGCCCGGTATTGCGGAGGAAAGACTCCGTTCTAAAGAGCGCAGAGTTGAGGCCTACACAGGCACAGAAGCCGTGGCCTTGCCTAGATCACAGCGCGATCGCGCGCTCATGGTTCCCGGTAAGGCCTACTTACTCCGCACTCATTCGGGACTTGCCTCCATCCCCCGGGTGCCCCCAAAGCCATACACAGACCTCCTAATCTTCACAAAAAGGACCCCAGTGTACTCAAATCCCTCAGCAAGCTGTGCCGACCGCCATCTTGGCTGCACAGGGGGACACAGATCCACAGCAGACTGCAACTCTCTCACCTTGTTTAGCAATCCCCCCTTGCATAGAACTCTTAGCAGCCGCTCTACAGCATTAGGCAGGGAGAAGTCGGGACTCGGGGGGGATTCTTCTACCTCCTACCACCACTGTGAGTCCCGACTCTGCCTAATCCACACTGTCAGTGTCTTCTGCATTCCACCCAGTTAAATATTGCGATATATATAGTTGAAAAATGAATATCGCAATGTACTTTTTTTCCCCAATAACGTGCAGCCCTACCTGAATACATCTAAAAGTGTGTCTGTGTCCAAATATACAATAGACCTAACATATATATATATATATATATATACACATACATACATACATACATACACACATACATATGTATATACATATATGTATATACATATATGTATATACATATATACATATATATATATATACATATATATATATATATATATATATATATATATATATATATATATATATATATATATATATATATATACATACATACATACATACATACATACATATATATATATATATATATATATATATATATATATATATATATATATATATACATATATATATATATACACATATACATACATTATATATATATATATATATATATATATATATATATATATATATATATATATATATATATATATATCTGGACCAGCAACTGGATCAGCCTCTTAGCGAGCCACTGAGAGCCTAAGCTGGCTGTTCCTGCCCCCCTCTACAGCCCAGAGTTCAAGTAAGCGAGGAGGGGGGAGAGCAGAGAGTTGCTGACTGACAGTCAGCAGCTCTCTGCCTGGAGAGCTGTGAGAACCGATTAGTGGTGTTCAATCACTCGGTTCTCAGTGTTAGTGGCGCCAGGGGACAGATGTAGCATTAGAACGATGCTGCAGCAACATCAGACAGATGCTGCATCCACCTAAAAAAGTATGAATAATAAAAACAAAAACAAATAAATCTCCATACATCTTTTAAACTATAAAGAAAAAGAATTATAACACTACATGCCTAACCCTATATCAGAAAAGAATCAGCACTGGACAGTTCCTATCCACTCCTATTGTAGCTGCCTCAGCAAAAAAAAAGCCACATGCAAACTTGGTTAACACAGAAGGTTTACATTCTCACCAGAAGGAAAACTTACATTTGCCTAGCAAGGGTCTCTGCAACATGAAACCCAGCAATCAAAGACCACAGTGTTAAGAAAAAATAAAACTACTGCTGCTGGAAAAGTTACATGCACAAAACAGCCTCTAAAAAACCTATGCATTCTGCTGTATGGCACTATAAAGCTTAGAAGGTCCAAGAGTTCCAATAGCTTTTTTTTTTTAACCTTCCCATGTTATACTACCAATACCTGTACCACCAACACATTACAGGCAAAAAGTTACAATCACAGAACCAAAAAATAACGATGGTTAATACACACTAATAAACGTATTCTGTAAATTGGCTCTATGTATTCTGTCTGCCAAATACTCTTCTTTGCTGCCCTCTCTGTAAGGGTCCATGTCTATGGACTTGGGGCTGTGTTCAGGCCCGTACACACGTGCAGATTGTCGGCTGAAAAGATTCGGCCGACGACCGATCGGCCGATTTTCGGCTTGTTAGTATGATGCTTCCGACAGCGCACTTTCGGCCGAACAGAATCTGTCGTGCAAGCATTAAAGTTTTTGTATGCCGACACCAGAACGGCCGATTGTTCGCCAGTCAGTACAGATTTCAGCCGACAGAAAGCAGATTTGAAAGACTGGGCATGCTCAGAAAAGAAAAAACAAAGGGAAAGTTAACCATCACATGACATCACTTCTGCAGTCGGCTGTTGTTGGCGGACAAAATTCGTGTGCAGTCTTTTGCACTTTTCAGCGGACACGACAGCCCGGGGACAAAAGACGGCCGATCGTTTGGCCGACGATCGGTACGTGTGTACGGGGCTTTAGCGAGCTTACTTTTGACATCAGTTTGAGAAGCTTCTGATATCATTAATTCTCTGACAGCTGTAGTTGACTTCATTCTGATCTGCTTCAAGCTGCTTTTGTATTCCCATAGGCTTGTATTGGAGCAGTAGAGAAGCATTTCAAAGTCCGTCCACTCTGGCTCATAAGACAAACTCTAGCTCCAGCACAGTGGCTAAAACTTCTGCTTCGGTTCAAATCCCAGCCACAACACCATCTGCAAGGAGTCTGCATGTTTTCTCTGTGCCTATACTCCAAAGGCATGCTGGTAGGTTACCTGGCTCAATTAAGTGCATCCAAGTGCACTACCTCATAAGTGCTTTGAGTCCCCAGGGAATACAATGCTGAAGAAATACAAAGGAATAACAGGTGCTCGGGACAGCTTGCTTACACTTGGACTAATCTTAAGCCCCGTACACACGTACCGATGGTCGGCTTACAAATGTTCCTCTTTTCTCCCCGGGATGTCGGTGTCTGCTGAAAAGTGCAAAGACAGCACAAGGACAGCACAAGAATTTTGTCCGCCGACTGCAGAAGTGATGTCATGTAATGGTTAACTTTCCCTGTGTTTTCTATTTTCTGAGCATGCCCAGTCTTGCAAATCTGCGGTCTGTCGGCCGAATTGTGTACTGACAGGCGAACAATCGTCCGTTCTGGTGTCGGCATACAAATATTTTCATGTTTGCACGAAAGACTTTTGTCCGCGGATTGTGCGCAGACATCTGTCGGAGGCACCATACTAACATGCGTACAATCGGCAGATCCTTCGTCCACCGACGTTTGTATGCCGACGATCGGTACGTGTGTACGGGCCTTTAGACTTCAAAAGGTTCACCTTCCAAATGGTCTCACATACAGGAAAAAAGCCCCTCCAGTGGATTTTAGGCTTTAAACATTCTCCCAGAAGGGAACCCACCAAGGAAAGCAAGGAAACAAGTGCCACAACATCAGAACCAACGAACTTTGCTGGCAACTTTCATTGTGCCTTTAAAGTGGTGGTAAACGCAAACAAAAAGGCAAAAAGTCAAAATGTGAAAGTATGCATGGCACAAAACAAAACCCTTCAGGAGCACAGTCACCGCTGATAGGGCTTCCATCTTAATGGGAAAATATTTGATCAGTTTTGAACATATAAAAATTTTGAAACATGTTCTATGTCTTCGGATCTTCGGCGACTTTAGGAGCATTTCCTTGCAAATGCTCATGATGGGATTCATAATGCTAAACGTGCTAAAATGTTTAACCTACATTTACAATATCCCTTCTATTTCTGTATGTGGATGATGGCACTGTAAATATAATAAAAAAATATATATATATATATATAAAGTAACTTTTTTCTCTAATCTATACACAGCTGTCGCATGAGCTCTTTTCCAGTGTGCCTGCAGGGAAACAGTGGTAGTCCTCTGCTACTGGTCTCATGTTAAAATTCAAAATGTAAAATAAAAATAAAAAAACAATTAATATCAATAAACTGTTTGGAAGTTTCATTCATAGACACACACACAAATATTTATAAAAATAAAAAAACGAATTTTACAATAACATGGTGTAGGCGGATTTCTGCCATTTACACACCTCCTGCCTGTGTCTTAGAACAAGGCGGCAAAGCATCCCTCAGTCAAGAAGTAACATCCTACCTCCATTGTGTTTAGCTGGTTAGTAAACATGGAGGAGGGAAGGAGTGGGCTGTCATTTACCATTTTGTATATGCCCACATGTGTGATTCTATGGTCACATGGGCTACTCAGGAGAAAATGCTCAGGGTAGAAAACACACTAAAAATTGAGCAATTTGCACTAGCTGCCAAAGCTGCTCTTCAAAATTCCCAATTGAAGTGTGGACATGACAAAGGGGGGAAACAGACAATAGCAAGATTAACCAGGTTTTTTTCAGAATACAGAAAACAAATCCCATAGGCCCTTAGGGAACTGTCATAGGCACTCATCAAGACAGTACAACAGATCACCAGGAATTGCTCAGGGGATTGACTTTTTGAAGAGGAAGCATAGAACTTACAACCTAGATTTAAGGCAAGGGGCTACAAGCACAATGTCCCCCCCCCCTCCCCCTTGCTTAAAAAATAGCCAGACATGAAGATAGTATGCGGTTTTAAGGGACACAGGAGAATGTGTCTATTATAACCAGGTTCTTTGAGCAGCCTCAGAATATATGCCAATATCCTCAATGAACACTACCATTGGCTGTTGGGAGGATCCAGTGAATCTAGATTAGTACCCTATACCCTTAACCTCTAGGCAAGAAAAATTGCTGGGGGACTACTTGATACACAGCCACTTTCAGGCAAGAACAGTGTTATTTTAAAGGTACCTATAAACATTCATGTTCTGTGTAGGTAAATTTATACAGGTGATCATTTTAACCACGCTAGCGGTATCCCCGAGCGTGACTCGGGGTAGGAATTTCCGGCTACTATCGGTATCCCCGAGTCACGCTCGGGGTGAATGGGCAGAGCTATGCAGACAGCGCAGCGGAGTGTCTTACCTTATCCTGGAGATCCAGCGATGAGCTCTCATTGCTGTGACCGCCAGCGAGATCTCCGCCGCTCGTCTGTCGGTAGGAGGACTTCCTGGTTCCGTTCCCTGCAGCAGCAATGCTGCATGGGAGCGGAACTGGGGAGTAAAAATCAAAGTTACACCAAACACTAACATATAAAAAAGGAGGTGATACAGTGTAATCTGAGAGGATTACACTATATCACTTTGGTAAAAGTCACAGTGCCTTCTCAGTGCCCCCTTGCCATTGTCGTTTGCGTGAAATAAAATAATCTGAAAATGGCATCAAAAAAGCGCTGTCCCGCATATGCGCTTTTGGATGAGATGAGCGATTGCGACAGCGACACGGAGCTGCTCACAGAACAGAGCGACAGTGAGTCGTGCGGAGATCTGTCATCTGACTCTGACACCGACACTGATTGAGAAAGTGACGTCGATGATCCCGCACCTGACCTAGGTGATGTGCGCACTTGGTGCCCTTTAGACAGCGATGCGGACCAGGCAGCGCCCCCGAGATTCCGTTTCACTGGATCTCCGGGGATGAAGGTTGACGTGGAGAGTGACAACCCCCTGGCGTACCTCAAGTTATTTCTAACGGAGGAGGTAATTCTAAAAATAGTCGCTGAAACCAACCGCTACCATGAGCAGCAGTCCGCTACGCTGCGCGCCAAATTTTCCCGTTCCAGAAAATGGGAACCAGTCAGTAGAGAGGACATCTGGAAGTTTTTAGGACTCATCATCCTTCAGGGGGTGGTGGGCAAACCGCTCCAAAAATGGTATTGGACCACAAATAAGATGCTGGCCACTCCATTTTTTTGGAACAGTGATGTCCGAGTACCAATTTTCTCTGATTATGAAAAATTTGCATTTTGCAAACAACGAGGAGTTTGATGAGGCCATGCATCCTGCGCCCAAACTCAAGAAAATCTGGGAGGTGAGCCAAATGATTGTCACCAACTTCCAGCAGACCTATGTGCCAGACAGGGATGTTTGTGTGGACGAAAGTCTCATGGCCTACAAGGGACGCCTGAGCTGGATCCAATATATTGCGTCCAAAAGAGCGCGGTTCGGGATCAAACTTTACATGCTCTGCGAGTCGTCCACAGGATATATATGGAATGCTGTAATTTACACCGGGAAAGGTACAAAATTCAATCCCAAGTACAGCGGCTATGGGATGGCCACATCCTCTGTCCTTTCACTGCTGGACCCCCTTTTGAACCAGGGATATTGCGTGACAACAGATAACTTTTATACCTCTCCGGAACTTTTTGAAGTTTTGCTCCGAAACCAAACAGATGGGTATGGTACTGTTAGGCCAAACCGGCGGGACATGCCATCAATGTTTAGCAAGAAAAAGCTAAAAAAAGGAGAGATGGTTGCCTTTCAAAAGGGTAAAATGATGGCAATGCGGTGGCGAGACAAAAAGGACATGTGTCTCATGAGCACCGTGCACAACACCACCACTGCCATGGTCCGCACAAAACATGGAACAGATATGCAGAAGCCGCAAGTCGTGATCGACTACAATCACACGATGGGAGGTGTCGACCGAGCCGATCAGGCAATGACCTTTTACCCGGCGATGCGGAAGCAACAAAAAAAAATACTACAAAAAGATTTTTAGGCATCTCCTTGAACAGTGCCTCTGAAACGCCTATATTCTTTACAAAGCCAACACTGCCATACCCCTCGTTCATTCGGACTTTATTTGGAAGGTGGCTGAGCAGATTTTCGTCAACCACCCGACACCATCATCAGTATCTGCTAACAGACCCAGACGACGTGCTGTTGACATTGGCAATCCAGAGCGCCTGACAGGCCGTCATTTTGTGGACTTTGTACCGCCCACCCCAAAAAAGTTGGCGCCTACCAGGATGTGCGTCGTCTGCTGTTCTAAAAAGGATGGCAATGGAAGAAAAGAAACAAGGTACTATTGCCCAGATTGCAATGTCAGACTTTGTCTAGTGCCCTGCTTCAAACTTTTTCACACTCAGGATGTGTATTGAATTTCTTTGACAAATTTCATTATTTTTCCTTGCCTTCTTGAATAAAATTCTATTATTGATTGTATTATAATTCATGTGTTTGTGTTTCAAATTCATTACATCTGGGATGTCTACTAGAGTCTTGTTTTGGTAAGTTTTAAGTCAGTAATTACTAAGAATTGTAGGCCTTTAATACATAACGCCAAATTTCCATGGAAAGAATTGTACCGCTTTTGGTACAGAATTCCTGACAGAATCATACCGCTAGGGAGATTAATTCACCCATGGGCCAGATACTTCATTCTTCTCATTTTGCACACTGCAACAGTTTTTGATGTGACATTTTTGTACAATAAAGTTTTTTGTATCAAATTACTACAAGTATTTATATAGTACAGTCAAATTCTCAGTAGACGACTCCTAAGTGGAAATGTGTTAGAAGGGGCTAGCTGCGCTGCCAAATGTCACCATTCTGCAGCCGTTTTACAGTGGGTACGAAAAGTATTCAGACCCCCTTAAATTTTTCACTCTTTGTTATATTGCAGCCATTTGCTAAAATCATTTAAGTTCATTCTTCTTCCTCATGAATGTACACATAGCACCCCATACTGACAGAAAAACACAGAATTGTTGACATTGTTGCAGATTTCTTAAAAAAGAAAAACTGAAATATCACATGGTCCTAAGTATTCAGACCCTTTGCTCAGTATTTAGTAGAAGCCCCCTTTTGATCTAATACAGCCAGGAGTCTTTTTGGGAAAGATGCAACAAGTCTTTCACACCTGGATTTGGGGATCCTCTGCCATTCCTCCTTGCAGATCCTCTCCAGTTCTGTCAGGTTGGATGGTAAACGTTGGTGGACAGACATTTTTAGGTCTCTCCAGAGATGCTCAATTGGGTTTAAGTCAGGGCTCTGGCTGGGCCATTCAAGAGCAGTCACGGAGTTGTTGTGAAGCCACTCCGTTATTTTAGCTGTGTGCTTAGGGTCATTGTCTTGTTGGAAGGTAAACCTTTGGCCCAGTCTGAGGTCCAGAGCACTCTGGAGAAGGTTTTTGTCCAGGATATCCCTGTACTTGGCCGCATTCATCTTTCCCTCGATTGCAACCAGTCGTCCTGTCCCTGCAGCTGAAAAACACCCCCACAGCATGATGCTGCCACCACCATGCTTAACTGTTGGGACTGTATTGGACAGGTGATGAGCAGTGCCTGGTTTTCTCCACACATACCGCTTAGAATTAAGGCCAAAAAGTTCTATTTTGGCCTCATCAGACCAGAGAATCTTATTTCTCACCATCTTGGAGTCCTTCAGGTGTTTTTTTAGCAAACTCCATGCGGGCTTTCATGTGTCTTACACTGAGGAGAGGCTTCCGTCGGGCCACTCTGCCATAAAGCCCCGACTGGTGGAGGGCTGCAGTCATGGTTGACTTTCTACAACTTTCTCCCATCTCCTGACTGCATCTCTGGAGCTCAGCCACAGTGATCTTTGGGTTCTTCTTTACCTCTCTCACCAAGGCTCTTCTCCCCCGATAGCTCAGTTTGGCCGGACGGCCAGCTCTAGGAAGGGTTCTGGTCGTCCCAAACGTCTTCCATTTGAGGATTATGGAGGCCACTGTGCTCTTAGGAACCTTAAGTGCAGCAGAAATCTTTTTGTAACCTTGGCCAGATCGGTGCCTTGCCACAATTCTGTCTCTGAGCTCTTCAGGCAGTTCCTTTGACCTCATGATTCTCATTTGCTCTGACATGCATTGTGATCTGGAAGGTCTTATGTAGACAGGTGTGTGGCTTTCCTAATCAAGTCCAATCAGTATAATCAAACACAGCTGGACTCAAATGAAGGTGTAGAACCATCTCAAGGATGATCAGAAGAAATGGAAAGCACCTTAGTTAAATATATGAGGATAACAGCAAAGGGTCTGAATACTTAGGACCATGTGATATTTCAGTTTTTCTTTTTTAATAAATCTGCAACAATGTCAACAATTCTGTGTTTTTCTGTCAGTATGGGGTGCTATGTGTACATTCATGAGGAAGAAGAAGGAACTTAAATGATTTTAGCAAATGGCTGCAATATAACAAAGAGTGAAAAATTTAAGGGGGTCTGAATACTTTTCGTACACACTGTAAATGAGCTGTTTTCCATGTGTTTGTTTCCGTTTTTGATGTAAGCGTTTGCCTTGCTTTTTAAATAAATTTATATTGAGGAAAATACACCATCAGTCCCTTTTTTTTCCTTTGGGTAATATCTCCTTGGCCATTGCTCCCTGAGCCACTGGAACCTAAACTGTGAAGTGGACTAGTTCCAGGATTTTCCAGCGAGTGTTTTTCACTCTTTATTATCTACACACTGGATTTCCTTTTCCCAGCAGTCCAAGCTCATATCTCCCTGATCTCTGGTAAAATTCCATCTTTACCACCGGGTGTCACCATCTAATCACATTATCACCTCTGAAGTTTATTGCGGTAAGAGGCCACCTTGGCATAAAGAACATCTGATCTTGTGAAATACCATTGTCTGCACATATTGTCACGTCACCCTGGCACGGACACACTCACTTTATTTTGAAGTTCAAGCAGACCCACATTATTTGAGAGGCTTCTATGTTTGTTGTTTTTTTACATTACATTGGTTCATGTGAAATACCATTGTTTGTTTTTATTGTCACGTCACCTTGGCACGGACTTACCAATTTTTTTTTGGAAGTTTAAGCAAACTTATATTTTTTGAGAGACCTTTATGTTTGTTGTCTTTCACATTCATTATACTGATTTATTAATGAGTTTTTTGTTAGCGCACCATGTATTTGCTATTCTTCCATTATTATTACCTTTCTAGTGCTGCTTTTATCTTTTCATTTTGCGCACCTTCACCTTTCACAATAAATATTGCAATGACCGCCATTTTATTCTCCAGAGTCTTTTCTAAAAAATATATATATAATGTTTGGAGTTTCTAAGTAGTTTCCTAGCAAAAAAATATTGATTTTAACTTGTAAACAAAAAGTGTCAAAAATGGGCTTGGGGCTGAAGTGGTTAATACTGAGGAAGTGACTGTTATGGAAAGAGCGGGCACCGAGGATGAGAGGGGAGGCAACTCCCAAACGCCTAATACTAAACTATTTAAGTCTAACCCTAAAGGTTGTCCTCAGAAAAAAGGTCCAAAAAATTGACAAACATTTCACCATAACCATCCCGGGAATCGGAATGGTCTCCCTGGTAAGGGTTCTAATTTTCAGTATGTAAATTCACCTAGGGGAGGTTGGCATCTGAGGGATAACTTTAGGAGGGCAGGTTCCCCTCCCCCTTATAGACAACAACACAATTCCTACACCCCTGAACCTCATTACTGCAACTATGGAGTTAATACTTACAATAGATTCTCACCCCTAAGGCATCAGCCTAATAGAGGGGATCAATATCCCTATATGGAAAACAAATGGGATAATCGTAATGGATCCCCTTTCAATTATAATCAACAGCTCCCTAATCCAAACCAATGGTGGGATTTGCCTCGGGAGTCAAACAAGAGAAAGAGAGGGCCAGAACAAAGAGAGGGACTAGAGGGGGTGGAGGATTCAAAGGCAAAGAACGTAACAGGCGCTGGGATTTTTAACCTCAGTAAAGTCGAATTGACCCCAGATGAATTGACAACTCTCGATAAAGGCCTGAAATGCGTTCCTTCTAAGCCCTTGAATAAATTCAACACTTTTATAGACATTCACAAGTTTATTCGTAAGTTGAATGTCCAGAGGTACATTCTCTCTAATACTCGGAATGTTCCTACCCATGAATATATATCCAGTATCAAAGACTCAGGACTTTCTAATCTGTCAGTGCTTAACCCTCCAGGTTCGGTGGCCTCTTCAGTGAATGTATTTAAAGATCTCGTACTTAAAGATTTAGCCCAGCTACCCCCCAAGAAACAATTTATGCAACCACAGATTAAGATCAGGCTGAGGTCTCTTTAAGAGAGGAAGGACCTAGTTATTCGCCCTGCCGATAAAGGGGACGGTATCGTGATTTTAGACAAAGCTGACTATTGTTCAGATATGGCTAAAATCTTAAGTGATCGGGATACTTATAGATACATCTGTCCCCCCCCCCCCCCCCTCCAATGGGAATTCCTTCTGGAATTATTATTTGCTGCAGGCCACAACTATTTTTGGTTTAACTGTAATTTCAATTTACAGCAAAAAGGTGTCGCCATGGGAGCGAAATTCACTCCCAGTCTGGCCAACCATTTTATAGTCAAGTGGGAGGAGGATGTCGTCTATCCTCAGACTCAGTCTAAGTTGACCCTTTGGGTTCGTTATATAGACAACATCCTCCTCCTATGGAAGGGCGATCAATCATCTTTGGAGTCCTTTATGCTTTTTCTAAATCAAAGTGATAGGGGTATCCAATTGTCTTATGATGTTGGTAATGTTGTTCATTTCCTTGATTTGGAGGTATCATTAGTGAATAACCAGCTTACTACCAGTAGGTATTTTAAGGCCACTGACAGAAATTCATATTTACCCACGGATGGCTGCCACCATAAGACCTGGCTCAGTTCGATACACAAGAGTCAATTTACCAGACTCAGACAGAATTGTACCCTTGATAGCGATTTTCTAAAACAATCAGAGGTCCTTAAAAAGAGGTTCATAGCCAAGGGGTACAAGTCAAGTGAGTTGGAGGCAGAGATCAAGAGGGTATCCCAACTGGATAGGTCATTATTGCTATCCGACTCCCTTAACCACTTAAGCCCCAGAAGATTTTACCCCCTTCCTGACCAGGGCCTATTTTGGGATTCGGCACTGCGTGACTTTGACAATTGCGCAGTCGTGCGACGCTGTACCCAAATGAAATTGACGTCCTTTTTTCCCACAGAGCTTTCTTTTTGTGGTATTTGATCACCTGTGCGATTTTTTGATCATGCGCTATAAACAAAAAAAGAGTGACAATTTTGCAAAAATAACAATATTTTTCACATTTTTTTATATGAAATTCCCCAAAAAAAATGTAAAAATTTAAATTTTTTAACATTTTAGGCCAATTTGTTTTCTGCTACATATGTTTGGTAAAAAAATAAAAAAAAAATTGCAAAAAGCGTATTTTGATTGGTTTGCACAAAAGTTATTGTGTTTACTAACTAAGGGAAAGATTTTTGTCATTTTTATTGTTTTTTTTAAAGAGTAATGGCGGCGATCTGCGATTTTTTTGCGGTAGTGCGACATTGCGACGGAAAGATCGGACCCTTGACTGACATTTTTGACACTTTTGGGGGTACTAGTGACATTACTACAGTAATCAGTGCTATACATATGCACGGTTACTGTAAAAATGACACTGGGATGGAAGGGGTTAACTTTATTGGAGAGGGAGGGGTTAAGTGTGTCCCTAGGGGCGTGTTTCTTACCGTGATTGGATGTAGCTTTGTGTGTAACAGCACAGATCAACGGTCCTACATAGCAGGACCAAGTGATCAGTGCTTTTACACAGGGAAGAGTGACAGGCGGCTTTGTTTACATTAGCCGCCTGCCTTTCTACCTCTCCACCTGACGATCGCGAGTGACCGGCGGACATCGGGGTCCGCCGGTCACATGCGCCGGCTTCTTCGGGTACAAGCGGGGGCGGGAGCGCGCTCGCCCCCTACTCGCTCCCAGGCTAGTGCCGTACCAGTACGTCACTTTGCCTGGGAGGGGCTGGCCTCCGCCGTATATAGTCGGGCGGCGGTCGGCAAGTGGTTAAAAAAATCTGGGAATTCAGAATTTGCTAAGTGGTGGGTTTTTACCGAATTTTCCACACATTAATTGGTCAAAAACATTCTCTGCAAACATTGGGATATACTTAAAAACGATTGCGTTCTGGGCCCTGTCCTTCCAGATCAAGCATTGGTTACCTTTAGGGGAGCTCCGTCCCTGAAGGGCCGATTAGCCCCCAACGTGATTGATCCACCAGCTAAGCCCACCTTCTTTCATGATCTAGTGGGCTTTTTCAGCGTGTAAGAGGTGCGATGTTTGCATACTGAATTGTGATTGTGGGAGGAAATTTGTGTCATTTCAGTCCACATTACCTGTGTAACAGTTTATCTGATCACGTGCCCATGTAAAAAACAATATGTCGGACGTACCATCAGATCTTTTTGTCAGGGTGAATGAACATATCACTAACATTACCCAAGGTAAAACCATTCAGTGTCCCTAAGCATTATTTATTCCATTATAACAAAGATCCAATGGGCACTTTATTCCAAGTCATTGATAGGTTTGTGGCTCCTTGGAGGGGTGGTTTCAGTAAACGTGAAGTCTCATGATTAGAGACTTACTGGATATACAACATACAATCATACACACCGTACGGGCTTAACGTGGAGTGGGCATCAATGCTTTCATTAATGCATCTTGACCGCATTAATGTCCCTGGTGTGCTTGATCTTGTTTGTGTCTTTCTGATTCCACTCATTTTGACATCTGTCATCTGGTCTATATATTTGGTAAAAGATTTTTCCTCGTGCACTGACCATAACCATTGTTTGCGGGGGTTATATGGTTCTTATCCTCTGAATGGTTAGTTTTCCACTCATTATGTATAATGTTCTCGTTCCTCGATTCAAATTTTATTTTGTTTTTTTTTTATGGATTCTCCACATTGTTACGTCTATTATTATATCTAATCAGGTTGGTTCCTGGATTGGACTAGTTTTTTATTATATTTTTTTTTGCATTTTATCTGACTTTTAATATTTACAGACGACAGCCATGGAGTTGAGTTGATCCTCACCTGTGTCTGAATTTGATTTTAGTACTGTGTATTTATAAGTGATCAAATCTTACTTTGTTAAGGTCATGATCTCAAAATCTCCCTATAACCTTTTGTTTACATGTTTAACATTGATTTTAAGGTTCAGAGTAGCTGGGGGTGGCTGTGTATCGCTCAAATCGTCATGGTGACCTGGCCCACACTTCCGGTTTCATTAGGGGGGGGAGGTGAGTTATGTATGATGGCGTGTGCAGTGGGTGCACATGTTGTGCAGTGCAGTGCGCATGTTGTGTGGCTGCCGATGAATGCCAGTCAGAGATGGAGCGATTAAGTCCTTTCACCGCCTCCTCTCGAGTACAGGGAGTGACGCGGCCACTATGACGGCTTTCAGTTACAAACTGAGGCCTGAATCGCACATCTTGGATGACGCAGCAGTGCAGTTACTACAGCTGGCAGTGATTTATGGCTATTATTACTGTTATAAAAAAAATCTATTGCTATGCTGCGCACTTGGCAACTTCCTAGGATTATGTTATGTGTAACAAAGTGACATTCTCTGTACTGACTGCATTATTCCTTCTGGATGTTTGTAAATGTACTTCTGTATTCTTAATAAATTTTCCAAAACAGTTTTACACTATGTCCGTGTTGTTTGGTTTATCCCTATGTATACACCTCTGAATGGGATTTTCTGACAACCTCATTGTGGACTCCTACCTCTGAGCATCCGGTGACCCAAGTGCATTGGGGGACATCCAAGTTATTCAGCCTATATGACCCATTTACTATATGGTAATCTGGGTCCATACTTTCCGGTGAGCACATTCATGTTCATTATGCTGGTGTGGGGGATCTTCTCAGTCTATCACCCTCTGATTTTTTTGGATTTTTCATTTTCACATGGGACTCATCTTTATATTTACTAATATGACTCTTACTTGACTCATATTTTTGTCTTCACCATTTATGTATTATCACTGAACTACATCAGTAGATTCATTATTGTTTTTTTATTTTTTAAGCATTTTCACTGTCATATTCCAGTTTTAGCACTGCACTGTGTTTTCTTTTTATATTTATGTGTGTCAGCAGCTCATTTTACTTTATCCACTGTTAGCGCAGTTTGGATACATATTATACACTACAGTTTTAACCACTTTGCCTCCGCTCACATTGCTGCTACTGCAGCAATGTGGCTCGTTATCGTCCAGCGAGGTAGACCAATGTCGCTGGACTCCGCCCCTTGTGGGCGGCGCGCGCGCCGCCGGAGGCTCGCTCCCGCTGTGTTCAGTCACAGCGGGAGTCGGGCCAGGGGAGGAGCAGCGGCGATCGCCGCCGCTCTTCCCCAATCGTCGGGGAATCTAGTTTGGAGGTCCGCCCGCCTGTGTAAACAGAGCGGGGCGGATCTCCTAAGTGACAGGGAGTGACAAATCAGAGTGTTCAGCATAGCTGAACATCCAATCTGTCCCTGACTCACACAGTCACCTCCCCCCCCCCCCCACACGTTAGTAAGCACCAGGCATACATTAACCCCTCCCTCTCCAATAAAATTAACCCCTTCCCTGCCAGTGTCATTTTTACAGTAACAGTGCATATATAGCACTGATTACTGTAGTAATGTCACTGGTACCCTCAAAAGTGTCAGAAATGTCAGTTAG